>NC_077229.1:373008252-373065327 GCF_027887165.1 Monodelphis domestica
ATACAATCACATCTTTTTTTAAGTGGGCAGAGGGAGGTCTCTCATCCTCTGCCTAAGACATCTTGTTTCAGACTAAGGAAAAAATAAGATCATCAATCACAGATTTAGAGTTGGAAGGGGGCTCAGAACTCAAAGGTCTTTTGGTCCACCTCCCTCCTTTAATATAAGAGGAAACCCCCAGAGCTGTTAAGTGACTTTTAAGAGAAAAAGAAGAGGAGATAATAAAAAGGAGAGAGAAGATAGTCCTTTGACCCCAAGTGCCTTTTTTCCCCTAGCTCAAGACTTCTTACTTTGATACCTACCCTTCTCTGATGAATCAATGTCTGCTGGGTTAGGAGCTGCATTCAACAAAGCCTCAGAGCATAGTCTTCATCAAGGTCTTTTCTATTGGACATGTCTTTTACTTCCCAGGGACATCTTTTCTGTTCTTAAATTTGTTTTCATCTAAGTCTAGTAGTTCACACAATCCTAGAAAGGACTCAAGAAAAAAAAAGGCATTCTATTTGTCTATTAGATGAATCAGGAAGGGCTCTGGCTCTAGAATCAGAGCCTGGGTTCAAATTCCACCTATACTTAAACTCCATGCCATTTTGTGATAGACATTTAATCCCTCTTAGCCTCAGTTTCCTCATCTGTAAAGTGAGTCAGGCAACACTAGATGACCTCTCAAGTTCCTTCTACCTAGAGATCTAGATACCTATTATTTAATTGATTTCTTTCCTTTCCGTCTCACCCCCCTTCACCGCACATGAAGTTTGGGTTGGTATTCAAATGCTCACCCAGGAGCCACAACATGGTGGCACAAAAGCACTGGAAAGGTGTTTGGATCTGCAGTCAGAGAACCTGGATTCTAATTCTGTCTCGACTCCTTACAACTTGGGCAAATTACTAACTATATCTGGACCTTAGTATCCTAAGCTATAAAATGCACTGGATTTAGCTGGCCTCTGAGTGCTTTTCTAGTTCTAATTCCATGATTCTGAGATCTAGTTGCTGATTTCCCCTCTCATTTTCTATGTTCTGAGACATGGAATGTCAATGCCAATGAGATTAATAAGACAGATGAGATATCTATACGTTAATCTTGACACCCTTCCTAGAGACATTTGAACCTCTTGTCAAATGAAGAAGTCAGGCTCTCCAGGATGTCATCTAACTCTAAAGGATGCAAAGACCTTCTTACTCCATCTCCAGTAGAAACTCCTTGAGGGCAGGAGCATTTCTTTTGTTGTGGTGGTTTTGCATAATGTAGATCACTTAGTGGCTATTCAATAACTTTTTTGAGTTGACAGAATCTTATCAAATGTCAGACCTACCAATTTATTGTTCTTATTCTCTGAGTTTAATTTTGAGGTCATGTTGTGGTACCTCATTAACAGAAAGATTCATATTTGACTTTCTCAATGAAATGTGACTTTTTCCACTAATCTCTATTTTGGTAAGTTTTCATAATTCCAAGCTTAAGTCACTCCACGCCAGGGTCATTGAATACATTAAAGCAATATAAATAACTCATTCCATTAATCAAAGGCAGAAAAAAGAATGTCCTCTCTCTCACCCAGTGCTGGCCTTCCAGATCTATTTTCAACAGAAACTCAGGAAAGTAAATCACATTTCATAAGGAGCTCTCTTGACATTTTGGCATTTTCCTAGAAAACACTTTCAGCACAAAGTGTGCCAGGCTAACAGATCCCCCAGCGTCTCTCGGCCCTACCCCCACCTGCTCCCCACACTCCACAACCACTTCTAGCTAACCTCTGCCACTATTAGGAGACAAAAGGTTTCAGATGCCCTCCACAGAAGAAGGCTTGATATCCTGCGATTGAAATGAGCCAAAACTTTCCTCTGTAACAATTGATTCCACTCCAGCCAAAGCTTTTCCCCTTAGCATATCAGAAATGTGCAGGGTCTGATTGCAGAATAAGTAAACAGGACATGATGGGTTTTCAATAAATCTTGCCGAGCCAGACTCCAAGTCGACTTAAAGAGATTCATTTAAAATGCTGAGCCAGATGGAGGAAATGGAGGGCACAAAGGTAAGTAGAGCAGGCCACCAATGAAAAAGAGATGCACTTGGTAGGCTTACAAGTGCTTATACACGTAAAATGAACCAAAGAGTTTAGGCAATCATGATCTGGATAATTCAGGAAATAAAAAACACTTCACTCTGAAATACCCAAATAAATGAAGTAATCTAATCATTGTCTCTAGTCATTGCATCACAACCTGAGAGATCACAAACAAATGAAAAACATTTCATTGAGCAGATATTTGATGCCAAGTTTATACCCTATATTTTTTAAGCGGTTTCAGTCATTTCCAATTATGATTGTATATATTTTCTTCTTTTTTTTTTTGTTCTGGGACCTCAGAACTGAAATGTGCATTAGACTCCTTACCTTCAATTTAGCTTTTTAAAAATGGGAAAGATTATACCCAATTAAAGGAGAGAGGAGTGATTCATATTTCCAAAACAGGTTCTAGATCAAGGCTTCATAACTTTAGGTCCATAGATAGATTTCTGTAGTCCTTGAACTTAAATGGAAAAAAATGCTTCTTATTTGTGCTAATCTTGGGTTTCCTTTGTAATCTTATATTTTGCTTTACAAATTTGTAAACATTATTTTGAGAAGAGATCAGAAGAGTTTCAAAGAAAAATGTTTCATAAATTCAATTCAAAGTAATGAGAAAAGTAACTAAGAATGTGGAAAAGTAAATAAGACATTGCAAACAATATATTTAGTAGCTTTACAAAGAAAATACAAGTTGTTTCCTTCCTGTATAGTATATTACTTAATTCAAACCATTTTAGAGTTCCTGTGAGATGGATATGTAATTCCATAAAATGTTTTATTCATTCATTCCTTTATTCAATCATGGACTTTGCCAGATTGCCAAAGGGGTTCATGCCAAACACAAAAATGGTAAGAACCTCTGTCATAGATATTATTCTCTAGGATAGCTGTGGAACACTTTTTAATCTTGGACTCATTTTAGAGCTGATAATGATCTTAGTCTTACTTTCTCTTCTTTTAAGTTGTAATGGCACTTTCCATTTATTACACCATAGATATAATATTTCCCTCCCTATCCTCCTCCCCACCATTGAACACTCCTTTGACAAACAAAAGCAATTAAGTAAAAGCAACCCACATGGAAGACTTGTATTTGATAGTTTATAAAATATTCAGCATACTTAATACCTTTGGCTCCTTTCTGAGAGAAGGATTTTATCATGATTTCCCCAGGTCTTCCTTACAAAAATTACATTTATGTTGTATATACTTTTATATTCTTATCTGTGGGCATGTTTCTTCCCCTTGCCACAGGGTGTAAGTTCTAGAGTGTAGACTTGGTTGTTAATCATTGTTATCTCTGCATCCCCAGTACCTAACACTTAGACACTTAAATGCTTGCTGAATGAATGAACAGCCGCTGGAAGAAAGATTGCTCATCATATTTATCAGAGTTCAGCTGCCTTTTAGTGTGGTTTTCATTTGCATTATTTGGGTCATTGTGAGGACCGTTATCCTTGGTGGGGTTCCTGAACTCTGTATCAGTGCCCAAGTTTTCCTAGGCTTCTCGGAATTCCTCAAATTTATTATGATTTACAGCATGATAAATTTCCATTATATTCATATGTCCTGTTACTCCAAATGAGCACCATCTCAAGTCCAGTGTTCTTGCTATCACAAAAAAAAAATGCTATTACAAACATTTTCACCTATATATGATCTTCTTTCTGGAATTGACTAAAGAGAGGCCAGAAACGAGGTTAATAATTCATTACATTTTCCCATATGCTAAATCTACAAAAAATTGAAAAGTTCACCAAAAATTCCACATACCAGAAATATAATAGAAACTTTTTCCTAGATAAAATACTATGTAGCATTCAATATACTATATGTAGCATATTTATTCATGTAGCTTCCATAGATGCTATATATGTAAAAAACTTGTGTGACATTCATATGTGCTATATGAATTAAGCAAGCTTATCTATCCTATATTCAGTGCCCTGCATGGGCTATATCAGAGGCTGAGTCAATAAGCACATGCAATGGGCTCCCTATATTAACAGTGCTGTAGGTGTTTGTGTTAGAGTTCTGCATAGTATATAGTAGAATGGGTGCCAGGATATGGCATCTAAGGACCTGAGTTCCAATCCTACATCTTTTACATTCTAACTGGGTCACTTTCGTCAAGTGACTTCACCTTTCTGGGGCAAAATTTGGACTAGATCACCTCTAAGGTCCCTAATAATGATTCTATGATCAGGATTAGAACTCCAGCTCTACTACTCAATTATCTATGCAGACATGACCATCTCATTTCCCTTCTGTGACTCAATTTCCATATCTATAAAATGAGGTTGGATTGCATTATCACTAAGGTCCCCTCAAATGTTTATTAAGACCTGTTCTGGACAGACACTGGACTAGGTGGACTACGTGCTGGGGATACACAGACAAAAAATGAGACTTTTTCTGGCCTCAAGAAGTTTACATTCCACATCGCAATTCCATACCTATATGATATAACGCTAGTCTGGGAATCAGAAGAAAAGGAGCAAAAAATAAGAATGCAGAAGGTAGCGTGGGAATTTGTCTGGGGATGCTTGACCTTCAGAATGTTCTCTGGCTCTCTGCTACAGATAATGAAATCAGCAGCTCTGGGCAATGGTGCCTCATGCCAGTTTCTGCCTAATCTCCCAATGTCTCAGCCTCCAAGACAAACAGTTCGTGATAACTGGCAGCTGAAGCTAACAAATGGCTTAACTTTATAAAAAGAATTGCAGACATTTCAGATAAAAGCTGAAGGAGGGGTAAAAATTGCCTAATAGGTATCCACAAAACAAACTGTGGTGTCTTCTGGTGTAATGAGTTTCTTAGGTTGAATGTACATGCTAGAGGAGTACATAATAATTAACAGTGATGAAAGTCTTTCCTATGAGTAGTGGGTTTACTCTATGTAGTAAATAAAGAGAAATTCACTCCATCTCTCCTTCTTCCCTCTTGCCTGCCCGGGTATGACTACAGGGAGCATATATATTTCAAGATTCTCCACTTTTTCTCACCCCCCTAAAGGCTGGACACCATGAAAACTTGGGCAGTAGGGTTCATCTTGGTGGGATCTGCTTTTTGCTGACCAAGTTGTATACCGCCTGGGAGGACTTGGATCACTAAAAGATGATGAAAATAACAACTAATATTTATATAGTTATTATATATATGTTTATCATATATAATATATTATACAGTTATATATTTGTTATATATTTATTTGTATGTTATATGATATATTTACATTATATTTATGTAGATTTATAAATATAAAAATATATTTTAAAGTTTATAAAGTACATTACATATATTGTCCCATTGATCCACACAAAAGTATGTGAGATAGGGCATTTATTATATTCATCTTACAGATAGAGAATCTGAGGTTTCAATGAAGGTAAGTGATTTGGTCACAGTTGTGGTGCTAAGACTCAAAGCCAAGCCTTTTGACTCAAATTCTTTTCTTCACTCCAGTATAGTAAAAGTTGGATGAGTTCTACCTATCAGAACTGCTTCTTACTGCACCTACTTCTTGCTCCCAGATGCAGCTAAACCTTATTTCAGAGTCTAATTGGCTTAAAAATAATTAATGATAGTAGAATAATTATATACAATACAAATAATAATACAATAATAACAAATAAGGCAAATTTATTGAGTGATTACTATATGTCAGCCATTGTGCTAGGCACTAGTGGATAAAAAACAAAAAGTGACAAAGTTCTTGAACTCCAGTAGCTTACAATATGAGGAAAATACATGACATATAAATTGATACAGGAAGCAGTTAGATGGCTCAGTGAATAGAATGCTGGGTTTAGAGTCAGGAAGATCTGAATTCAAATCAGACCTCAGACATTTACTTGTTGTATGACCTTGGGCAAGTCACTGAACCTTTGCCTCAATCCACTGGAGAAGGAAATGACAAACCACTTGGGTATTGAAAACACAATGGACAGTGTTGGTGTGCCATGATCCACAGGGTCAGGAGAAGTCAGACTTGATTGAACAATGGTACAATACAAAAGAACAATGGTGACAAGTGAGATGCAAAATAATTATGGGGGAAAAAGTTTTGTTGTGTTAATGCCTTTTTATGGTATTCATTTCCCACCATACTTTTCACCACTGCTTCCCCCATCTTCTTCCTGCTTTGAAACTTCCTTTGTAATAATTCTCTATGTAGCCATCAATAAAATGAGGATTAGCCCAGCACCTACCTCCTAGGGTTATGAGGATACTTGTAAAATACTTTGCAAACCTTATAATGTTAGATAAATTCTAGCTATTATTGTTAGTTATTATTATAGTGACAATTTGAGAAATAAAAGATAGTTTTCATTAGACCAATCAGGAGAGGTTTCTCAGAGGAGGTGACAGCTGCACTGAGTCTTTAAGAACAAATTGTGGAGGGAGGACATTCCAAGCATGGAGAGTCTCTGTGTTGGCAAACCCATGGCATGTGTGCCTCTGAGTGCCACAGGGGGCTGCTCCCTTCCCCCTTAACCATGCCCACCTGAAGACATTTCTCCCATCACCCACCCCTCTTGCCAACAACCCGATGGGAGCGCTTCCTCCCTCCCTTGTCTGGAGTAATGCAAGGAGCTCACAGGTAGCATGAAGGTGCAGTTTGGGTGGTCTCTAAAAGGTTCACCATCACTGGTAGGTGAATACTGACAAGGTCATTTGGGGCTAAATCATGGAGGATCTAAGGCACCAGGATGTAGTTTATATTTTATCCTGGAAGCAATAGGGATCTACTGAAGGGTTTTTAATCATGGGAGTGATATACTCACCCTGTGCCTTATAAAGAATATTTTGACAGTGTTAATGAAAAGTGGGCTTTACAGAGGGGAGAGGCTACAGGTGGGGAAACCATTCAATCTAGGTTATACATGTATTATCATGCAAAACATATTTCCATATTATTCATTTTTGTAAGTTAATAATCTTATAAAACCAAAACCCCAAAATATATACCCAAATAAACAAATGATAAATCATGTTTTCATCAGAATTTCTACCCCAACGGTTCTTTCTCAGGAACTGGTTAGCTTTCTTTTTCCCAAGTCCCTCAGAATTGTCCTGGACCATTGTATTGCTGTTAGTAGCAAAGTCAATCACATTTCATTGTTCCACAATATTGTTGTTATTGTGTATAATGTTCTTATGATTCTGCTTACTTCAATTTGCATCAGTTCAAGTAGGACTTTATAACTCTTTCCAAAATCATCCTGTTCACCATTTAAGTAAGGATTTTTTTAAAATCATCTTATCCAGCCTGTTTATTTTACAGAGAAGGCAATGCCTACAAAAGCATCAAATGACATGTCCAAGATCAGTTGTAACCCATGTTCTTTCATTCCAGATTCCTTTTTCTTTCTTTTGTAAAAAAATGATCTTTTATTAATTTTTTCTATTTAAAAATTATTGCTGTCATTTCCTACTAATACCAGCCCTAGACCCCTTCCTTGCAAAGAAGCACAGCCAAACAAAATGAATGAATATATTAATCATATCTGATGCAGCATATCTCACTCCAAAATAGTAGTTGACCATCTCTCCATGAATAGTATTGATTACTTTCAGCATTCTTTTTCTTTACTGAAGTCACTGGGTATATTATTACTTTGGTTGTACTCCATTCAACATCAATTCATACAACTCTTTCAAAGTTTACTGGAATTTATCATTTCTAATTTACCATTTCTTTTAGCACAATGCTATTCTTTATTTATATGCCACAATTTATTCAGTCAATCAGTAATGAATTGGCACCCAGCTTTTTACTCCTCACTCAAAAAAGTGCTATTATAAATATTTTGGTATATATGGGGCCTTTCCCTCTATCGTTGACCTCCTTGGGTGAATTGATCCAACAGTGGTATCACTGGACCAAAGTGAAAGAACAGTACTGTCACCTTTTTGATAGTTCAAGCTTTTTATTTTCTAGAACAACTGAACCAACCCATCAAACCACCAGTTATACACTCGTATGCCTATCTTTCCCTCGTCCCTCCAACATTGTCTATTTCTATTTTTTATTGTCTTTGCCAATTTTTTGGATTTGAAGTAAACCTCAAAACTCTCTAATTTTCTTTTTCCTTATCATTAGTGAAACAATTTTTTCAAATGCTTGTTCATCATCTACATTTCCTCTTTAGAAACTACTATCAATCTTTGACTACTTATTCTTTAGTACTCAGTGTTGTTTCTAAAATTCTATTTTCCTTTCCATATACCATTCCATCATTTTGAGCTTGAGTGGCTAAGAGAATGGTGGTGCCACCAAAAAAAATAGGAATTATTTTTTATGTGAAGTGATGCAAAGTGAACAGAACCAGAAGAATGTTGTACATGCTAATAACAATAATATATGATGATCAACTATGAATGACTTAATTATTATTAACAAGGCAAAGATCCAGGTCAATGCCAAGGAACTTGGAATGAAAAAAGCTATCTACCACCATAGAAGGATTAGACAGAGTAAATGTGGATTAAAACATGCCATTTTTCATTTTATTTCCTCCACGAATTTTTCTCTAGCATAAGCAATATATATCTTGTTTCACAACATGATGAGTAGAGAAATGTGTGATATGTGATAATATATTGTATATCCTACATTATATTACCTCTCTTTTTAGGGAAGAGGAAAAGAGAAGGGGGGGAAATCACATAGATTTTTGGACATAACTAATGTGACAATTTGTTTCTCTTGGATAAGCATATTATAATTTATTACATATTTGCAACAAACCAGATGTATTATATTGTCATATTACATATGATATTGTTATATACCTATAAAAAAGAAATGGTAATAAAAAAGAAGAAATAGGGAATGGGGCAGCTAGATAGCTGAGAAGATAGAAAGCCAGGCCAGGAGATAAGAAGTCCTGGGTTTAAATCTAGCCTCAGACACTTCTTAGCTCTATGACCCTGGTAGAGTCACTTAATCCCAATTGCCTAGGCCTTACCACTCTTTTGCCTTGGAACTGATACTTAGTATTAATTCTTAAACAGAAGATAAAGTTTAAAAAACATGAAATAGGGATAAGAAAAGGAGGGGCAAATTAAAGGAGAAAATAATGAATTTAGTTGTGGGCAGAGATATATAGTTGACATGTGATAATGTGGGTCCGAAAGATAAAGAAGAGATTGGAGATAGATATGCACATTTGGGAATCATTTTCAAAGGATCATTGGAGTCATAAAAGTGAATAAAATGACCAAGGGAGGAAAGAGATGATATGAAAAGACTTGTACAAAAATATTTCTAGCCACACTCTTTGTGGCAAAAAAAAAAAATTGGAAAATGAGGGGATGTCCTTCCATTGGGGAATGGCTGAACACATTGTGGTATATGTTGGTGATGGAATACTCTTGTGCTCAAAGGAATAATAAAGTGGAGGAATTCCACGGAGACTGGAACGACCTCCAGGAAGTGATGCAGAGCGAGAGGAGCAGAACCAGGAAAACATTGTACACAGAGACGGATACACTGTGGTACAAAAGAGCAGCAATGCAATGATCCAGGACATTTCTGAAGGATTTATGAGAAACTATCCATACCCAGAGGAAGAACTGTGGGAGTAGAAACACAGAAGAAAAAGAACTGCTTGATCACATGGGTCGATGGGGCAATGACTGGAAAGTAGACTCTAAAAGATCACCCTAGTGCAAATATTAATAATATGGAAATAGATCTTGATCAATGACACATGTTAAACCCAGTGGAATTGTGCATCAGAAACGGGAAGGGGGTGAGGGGAGGGGAGGGCAAGAACATGAGTCTTTTAACCATGGAAAAATATTCTAAATTAATCAGTTAATTAAATAAACTTAATTTTTAAAAAAGATGACCAAGGGAGGCAGAAAAGTAAGGGAAAGGAAGAGGGCTAGGACAGAGATGACCCCTGCAATTAGGAGACAGAAGGAAAAATATAAATCCTATATGAATAAGAAAGAAATAAGAAAGGAGAAGAATCTGGAAGCTTAACTGGGACAAACTATAAAGAAGCAAGAACTAATCAGCAGGATCAAACTCCACTGAAAGTTTAAGAAGGCTGAGGCTTTAGAAAAGACTATGGTATTTTGTGAATAAGTTTTAGAGACTTTGGATGGAGCAGTTTACTTGGGGGGGGATAAAAGTCAGGTTTTAAGAGTTTGAGGAATGAGTGGGTAATGAGGAATTAGAAGCAGTCATTGTAGAATATCTTTTTTCAAAGGTTAGCAATAAAAAGGAGGAAGGGACCACAGAAAGGCATAGGAAATGATACAGGGCACCAGGGGCAGCTAGGTGACAAAGTAGATAGAGTGCCAGGTCTGGAGTCAGGAAGACCTGAGTTCAAATTCAGCCTCAGAAACCTACTAGCTATTCAAACCTAGACAAATCACTTAAGCCTGTTTGCCTCAGTTTCTCCATCTGTAAGATGAGTTGGAGAGGGAAATGATATACCATTCAAGTATCTTTGCCAAGAAAACCCCAAAAAGAGTCATGATGTATCAGGCACAAGAAAAATGTCTAAACAACAATAAAGGGCAATAGCTTGTGATAAGATGTAGGAAAGTTGTTGGGGTTTTGTTTTTTTTTGGTTCATTTTGGCATATGGGTGACCAAAGCATTCTTATCAATAGGCAACAGGGAAGGAGCTATTAGAAAGAGAAACGCTGAAGATATGACAAATGGAAAAAGGTTCTAAAATATACAATGGGATCAAAGATACAAGAGAAGAGGTTAGTCTTGATAAGGTGACCAAGTGTTTCTTCAAGACTGAAGCAAAGGAGAAATCAATCAAGGATATAAAAAATTCATTGAAGAATAACTTAAATAGCTGGAAGAATATTCAGTGATCATGTATGGATCATGCCAATATAATAAAAATGACAATCCTACCAAAGTTCACTTATGCTTTTACCAACCAGATTGCCAAGAGAATCTGATAAGATAATAACAAAATTAATTTGGAAAAACAAAAGATCTATAGTATCAAAGGGAACAAAGAAAAGAGGTAGAGATAAAGGAGAAATAACATTATGAGATCCAAATTATATTAAAAATCATTAGTCATCAAAACTATTTGATATTGGCTTAAAAATAAACATTAATAAAAACTGCTGGGAAAACTGGAAAGCAATCTGGCAGAAATTAAGCATAGATCAATATTTATACCATATTCTATATTATATTCTAAATGAATGTGTCATTTAGTATTAAAGATCACAGTATTAAACAAATCAAAAGAGAAGCAAATTATATCACAGCTACAAAATAATCAATTTCAAAAGATAAAATAAATGATTATATGAAACTGAAAGCTTTTGCATAGACAAAATTGATGCACTTAAGATAAATAGGGAAACAGTCAAATGGGGAAAAATCTTTGTTAAATTTCTTTGCTATTGGCTTGATATCTAAGATAAATAAAGTATATGTAAATATAGATGTCTAGCTATGGATAGGTACCTTTAGTTACATGACTAGTAAGTGATCAAAGGATATGAATAAACAGATTACAAAAGAAAAAAATTGTAACCACATGAAAAAATGCTCCATATCACTAATAATAAGAAAAAGTCAAATCAAAACAGCCCTGAAGTTGTATTTCATACACTCAAATTGGCAAAGAGGACAAAAAATAACAATAGTATCAGAGGAGTTGTGGTATGGTACAACCATTTGGCAAGCAATTTGGAGTTATGCAAATTAAAGTAACTAAAATGTCCATATCGTTTGAAACAAATATTCTATTACTATACTCCAAGTAAGCCACTGATAAGATAGTTCTCATGCACACCAAAATATTTATAGTCCCTTGAAACAAATACTCCATTACTAGACTATACTCCAGATAAGTCACTGATAAGAATATAGTTCTCATGTACACCAAAATATTTATAGCAGTACTTTTTTGTGATAGCAAAGAAGCAAAAACAGAGTAGAGGCTCATAGATTGGGGGATGGATAAACAAACAGTGGTATATGAATATAACAAAGCATTACTGTGCTGTAAAGAAATGATAAATGGGATATTACAGAGAAGCTTGGAAAAAATCTATGTAAACTGATACAGAGTGAAGAAAATAATATACACATTAACTACAACAACCACACACAAAAATCAAAAGTGAGTATAGCAAACTTATAAGAGGAAGCATAACTCAAATGAAGAAATATGAGAGAAACAACCCCTTTCACAGAGGAGGGAGTTTCATAGGTATTATTGCATTTGCACCTGTTTTCATAGGTTTTCAGTGTGTTGATTGGTTTTGCTCATTTTTTCTTTTTTATCTTTAAAAAATACTATGTGTTATATGGGATGACTTGCTGGGAGGAGGAAAAAGAAGGAGTATATGTGTATGGAAAAAAGACATGATGTAAAAATATTAATAAAAACATAAAAAAGATTTTTTCAAATTTGGGGAAAGTAATTTATCAAGTTTATAGTTGAGGAAGTTGGCAATGAATAGCCTTATTCACAGTAAAATAAGGGATGAGAGCATCTGATAATAAAGGGGGTCTTGGGGTCTAGTTGTTATCTTTAAGAGAAAAGAGAAACTAGATGATCAAACTTTCAATTCAGTAAAAGGTTCATTCCAGAAAGCTAAGGTAACAACACATAGACAGACATCTTAGTCCCCAGAACAAAACCACTTTTTTCTACCCATTCATAATGCAAATGAACTTCTAACAATAACAAATTCTTTTGTCATGTGCTTATTTCACACACTTCATACAGTCCCAGCTTTCTGTCTAATTTTTCTTCAGTTTCTCAGCCTGTTTCCAAAGAAATCCCTTTTTATTCCATTTTCACCTGATCTGAATTGTCCCTTTGCTCTTTTTCACTTTTCCCAGCCTCCTTTCCTGCTTTCTCACTCAGGCTGTGATGTTATACACTTGGTAAATTCCACACCTAGTCATAATTCAGAAAGGCAAGAGAAAACGGAAGGAATCTGGCCATCTTAGGCATGACTGCACGCCCTGAGGGTGCTGGGTTTCTCTTCCAGTTAGTTTAATGTTCAACTGATGCACACAGACAGAGGAACATGAGTCAACAATGAAACACTGTTGCCACCCAGTTCTCCCCCCACAGAAAAGGAAATGGCCTCTGACACTGGGATGTATTAACAAGAGTTCCCCATATGGCAGAAGGCATGGGAACTGCCTCTCTTCTGTGCTCAGAGTTGGCAATAGGAATCTGGTCTCATTTTTAGTTTGCAAATATCAAATTGGGAAGAAAAAAAATCATGTGAATTGACATATGTTTAATGGAAAACAAGACAGATAAAAAAATTCAAAAAGTAAGATAGGAAAACTATCAACTTTGAGGAAAACAAAACAAAAAAGTCATCCACAAACAATATAAAGGAGTTTTATACGGAAAAGGCATATTATCTATAGGGGTCAATGACTTAAAAACAAGAAGTAGATTCAGTAAAGAAATTCAGAGATTATAAAAAATTGCCCAATTATCAAAATGAGTAGAATTATCCATGGACAAGCTACTGGAAGGGATTGTAGACTTGGTGCCCTAAAAGATAATTCATGATGATAAATTAAAGATGCTTCAATCAAACAATATTATTTATATCATGATAGCATTGCCATAATCAGCCCATTGATTTGATGAGCCTATTATCCTGATCTAAAATCTTTAATCACATTCTTCTAGACATTTTGTCAGAAACATGAATTTTTAAATCAAAATACCAATCAAGTTAGCCTAGTATACTTGGTCTAATCTCCATTAGACTCCATGTCTCATTAGAATGCAAGCTTCTTGAGAGAAAAGTTGACTAAAGCAAATTTTTTTTGTTTTTTTGTTTTGTTTGTATCCCTGATAAACCAAGTGTTTGGCATCTAATAGATTGAGGGTTGGTTGGTTGACTGATTCAGTGACTGAAATCTCAGCCTTCGTTCACAATACAAATATAGAAAGACAAAAGAACCAGAGTACCTAATTTTGTTTCATTTTGTTTTTAGGAAAGTAGAATTTAGCTTGACTTTAATTCCTAGCAAAATACTAACCTGTATCATTCAAGGAATGGTGAGTGAATAACACATAAAAGCTCTTGGTTTTTTACCAACATCTTTACTCCTACTTTCACTAAAGGTTTGGTTCCTCAAGTAAGACTGTGTTCTGTCTCTTTCTAAAGGTTCTAGGGATATCCCTAAAGAGTTGGGTGTGATTCTTCTCTAAGTCCATCAGCTCAAGCCTCCATTCTTCTATGTTCTCCTCAATATTAGCTGGCAGTGATTAATGTGTTGGTTTTATTTAGCCAATGAACATCCACTTGCTTTTTACAAAGAGATATCTACTATGAAGCTATAAAAGAGCATGCTACACGTTATTTCCTCATTTCCTCCCCCCAATACCTGGGGTCAGAGTCTATTCTGTTTCACCTTATTTTGGGGGAAAATAAACTCATCCACAAAATAGTTTCTAGAGAGCAACTTAACTTCCAGATGAGCCCTAGCTGCTGGATAAGTTCTTATTTCAGCTACTATTGGGTTGAATGCTTCACATCATTCTTCATAACCAAGATGCTGGAAAACATTCCTTGGTGTTTGCTGTTGGACTGGCTGGCTTGAAAATTCACCATGGAATCCAGATCCCATACCTATAGTGGCTTGTTATTCTATCCATTTTACTTTTCTAGAATATTCCATCTAAAAACAAGAAGAACAGACACAAGAGAGACAGAAGTAAGAACAGAACAATGCATTCATGGACCACAATTCAGTGGTCCCAGTGAGGAGAGATTAAAGCCAAAGAACTTCCTCCTTAGTGAGGAGTTTGCAACTTTCCTTGACTCTGCACTCTACCAAATGAGCCCCGCCCCCCCCCCCAAATGCAGACTAAGAGATTCACTTTGATTGGTTAGTCCCTTTTGAATGTATCCAGTTTTGATGCATTCCACACCCAACCAAAAAGATTCCTTCTTGTCATATGGTTAACCAACTGGAATCAGTTCAAGAATGTCCACACATGCCCCAAAGATCACACAGTGAGGGCTTCAGATGAGCCCCCTGCATGCTCACCAGGCTTTTCTACTTCCCGATTACCACCGAATATCCAATAAAGAAAGAAGTGATCACAAAGCCAGAATAGCCTCATATAGAACAGGCCATTCCAGACTGTTTCCTTTTTTGCCAGTTGCTAGACTGGTAGCTCATGAGAATGAAGAAGATATTTTTAATCTCTGGGTGTCATTGATAGCCATTCATCCATCCTAGTAAGTAAACAAACTATCTGGGTTCTAAGAAGTACCTTGCTCACTCTAGTGGTATAATGAATGGATAGAGTATAAGACTTGGACACTGAATTCAGATTGAAGCATAACATTTTTCCCTATTTCCTTTGTGAGGTTTTTTTTTCCCCGGCATAAATGATATGTCTTCTTTTACCGCATAACAAACATGAAAACATATATTGCATGCATGTACAACCTATATCATATTACTTACTATCTTGGGGAAGGGAAAGGGTAGCAAGGGAGAGAACATGGATTTCAAAATGTCAGAAAATTATTATTTAAAATTATATCTACATGTAATTGGAGAATATGATAATAAAGGTTATTTGTAATTTATTGGAAATTTATTATTTATAATATAATTTACTATTTAATTATAAAATATTATTAAATTTATTACTACAAAAAATAAAACTAAAAGCTCTATAAATGTCCCCTCAAAAAAGACTTCAACTCAGAAAGACCCGGGTTCAAGTTCTGTTTCAAACTGTGTAACATAGATATGTCACAACCTCTCTGCCCCTGAATTTCCTCATCTATAAAATGAGAACTTTGGATTTTATTTTATTTTGTTTTGTTTTAATTTTATTTATTACCTCTAAGACTTTGGTGATCCAATAAGCAAAAAAAGTTCAAAGTCCTAAACTCACTAAGGTTCTTAGAGTCAGTGACTTACCACTACATAGCTCCATCTCTGTTGGTCCTAGAGTGCTGATTAGTTGTACATCTAGCACTTATCTCATAGCAAATGCTAAATAAATGCTTTTTAATTCATTTATTCATTCAATTACCCAGTCAGTCATTCAAGAGGCATATGGATTCATGATTCATCAATTCAGAAAGTAGTTTTTGGTCCCCTACCCATTAAAAAATTTTCAACTCTTCTTGAGCTTCGTTCCTTTTTAAAATTACTAATCCCATGGCTTGGCTCACCACAAAAGCAGACAAACATTTTTGTTTCAATATTAAAATTTTTTGCAACTTAGCATAGACCAAGTAAGCAAATATACTGTATATAATAATAAGGAAACAATAAATAATAAAATATATATGATGTTGCTATGAGTACACCCTGGAAGCTCCACAGACAGTACAGAAAATATTTCCAACTTGGAATTCTAAGAAATGCCCAGTTTGAGTCCTCCTTTGAATAAACAAATGATTATAAATAGAATAGTTTCTAAAGGATATTCAACTCCAATTCCTATCAGAGCCCATTCTCAGATGAAAATGGAATCTGGACCTTATCTCAGGTCTGTGGCATTGAACTCAGATTCTAACATGAAAGGGAACTCATGATGGTTGAAACTTTCCATGGTCTCAGATGTCCAGCTGCTGGCAGGGACTACCATCATCCTCGGGCCACAACTGGCCCATCAATGTAAGATGAATGGACTCAGTCATTGCCACTCAGGCAGCCCTCATGGGTATATGTCAGCCTCTGATCCTGAAGTTGTCATATAATTTCCTGTCGATTCCTGGACCAACAGCCACACAGCAGGAAGGAAGGGAATAAGAAGGTACAGGTGTTGACTGAGGAGCTTTATAGTTTACCTAGATTTTGGCAAAGTTTCTCACACTCTTTTGTAGACAGAATGAAGAGATATAGAGTAGATGAAAATGCAGTTACGTGGTTTTAGAAGGGGCTGAATAGCCAGGCACAAAGAGAATAGGCTCTATTTATCTAATGGCAAATTAGAAGGCAGTCTCTTGAGATCTGTGTTTGGTCCTGACTGATGAGACATTTTTATCAATTATTTGGTTAAAAAGCATAAATGACTTGCTTATCAATTATTAGCATTTTGTGTGCTTTTTAAAATTATAAACTTAAACATGAAAAAAGAGTATTTTCATACATGCAGAATAATAAATAAAGTGATTATATTAAATCTGGAACCTCTATTACATACTACTTGCTTTTTAAAAGGATGTAGATAATAAATTCCACATAGTACTTTCAAGGTTGTCCTGCTCTTCTGTGCCTCCTTCTAAACTTCATTCTATTCTTTTCTTTATTTTAATGACCTTTTTTACTGACATGACTATTGCTAACTAACCTTCCCCATTCCCTCCCACCACATTCAAAAACTGAAAAAAAAAATAAAAAAACACTTGTAACAAATAAACATAGTCAAGCAAAATGAATACCCACAGTCATCATGTCCAAAGATGTGCATGTTGTTTATTTTTGCACCGTGAGTCAGTTACTCTATCAAAGACCCTCTGTAAACATGATTGGTCATTGCTTTGATCAGAGTTCCTATACCTTTCAAAATTGGTTTTCTTTACAATGCTGCTTTTTTTTGTATTAACTGTTCTGATTCTGCTCACTTTCTTACACTAATTTAGTTCATACTACCCAGAAATTATCTTCTGTCAACTTTTATAGCACATTATTATACTACATAAAAACATTTCACAACACTCATGTTATATTTATGGGTGCTCTCCTCCTTCTATTCCAGCTCTTTTCTCTTTTTTCCCCTCCTTTAAATTCCCTTATGAAGGAAAAGGAATCTTGTTTTGTTTTGTTTTTTTCCAACAAATTTCCAATTTATTTCCTTCCTGGTATTATCATCCTTCTTAAGTCCCCTCTATATTCATCCCTCTTAGTTTCCCTATTGAATTTTAAGTTTCTCATTCTCAAATTGTTCATGTATATACAGGCATATATATATATATATATATATATATATATATATATATATATCCCTCCTTTATCTATTTCAGGTAACATTGGAGTTTATCCTGTGCCCACACTCCCAACCCCTTCCTCCATGTTTTTCTACTTTTCTTATATACTCCAAATATAAAAAATAGCAAGTCTACCTTCTCCTACTTCCTTTCTACATTAATGAATTTCTTTGCTTACCCTCTTTTCTCTTTCTTCAAACTCTAAAGACAGTCATTCGTTTTTAGAGACCTCTATTTTTCTAATTCAACTTCCTCAATAACCATTGAAGACATTAAGGATCTGATAAGACTCTTGTTTCTTCTCTCCCTATTAGAATGTTATCACTACATCATCATCTAACTACTCTTAATTACTCAGAAAAAATGTACCTTTCTGAGTTTCTTTGGATTCTTGTGGTTGTATTTCAAAGTTCCCATTTGTTTCATCAGAAATGTCTCGGAAAAATCTCTATTCTATTAAGGATCCATCTATTCTTTATATGATACTTTACTTTGCCCTTTGGAATATTATATTCCAAGATCTCTTCTCATTTATAGTAGAAGCTGCCAGGTTTTGTGTGGTCTTTGATTTCGCCATTGAACTTCATGGATAGATTATTTCTATCTTCATTTTGTCCAATGTATTCATAAGCTATTTTTCCATCCAGTTCTGGGTTTTTGGTGGAATAGGTTTTGAGATCTGGTCATCTGTAAGGCAAATTCAGTAGACAAAAAGATATTTACAGTCTAGACCATTGGACCAAATATAATGAGATAAAACTTATTAAGAATGAATTTAAAAGCTTATGCTTGGAAAAGCCCTAACACCTAATAAAATAAATTAAAGGACTGATACCAGGAGTAAAGAAATGAGGATAAAAAGGTTGTTATGAAGGTCTAGAATGAACACAGAAATCCATATTAAAGGTGAGTTTGTGTATATTAATGCACTTTTGTTGGAGCTGTGAATTGCTCTATCCATTCCAAAAAGCAATTTGGAACTGTGCCCATAGAAGCTATTAAGCTTTGTGTAACCTTTGACTCAGTGATATCACTGTGCAGTCTGTATCCCAAAGAGATAAATAAAAGAAGAAAAGGACTGAGATATATATATATACATATATATATATATGTATATACAAATATATATATAATATTGATACCAGTTTTTTTCATGGTGGCAAAGAATTGGAAATTAAGAGGGTACCCATCAGTTATAGAATAACTAAATAAGTTATGGTAATATGAATGTTATTAGGATGCTATTATGCTATAGGAAATGATGAAAGGGATGGTTTCAGAAAAACACGGGAAGATCTATATGAATTAATGCAAAGTGAAGTGAACAGAATCAGGAGAACAATCTACATAATAATAATTATATTATAAATACACACAACTCTGAAAAACAAGAACTCTGATCAATGCAAGCATCAAGCACAATTGCAGAGGATTCATAACAAAGCATGTTACCCCCGATAGAGAGACAATTGACTCAGTACATATATGTGTATGTATATATATGTATATACACATATATGGAGAGAGAGGGAGGGAGAGAGAGAAAGGCATGATTAATGGGCAAATTAATTTTGCTTGATTTCATGCTCATAATGATTTTACTTGGGGGGTTATCTTTAAGATATCTGCTTTCTTGATGTCGAGAAAGGGGGGGGTAAGAAAGATAATTTAGAGCTGAAAGAAAAATAAAATTCATTTTAATTTGAAAAAAGATAAACTTCTACAAAGTTCAGGTGTGCCCTTAACCATACTGGGTATAGAGACATAATGAGGCTGTTTACTTCCTGAAAGTATTTCATGAAATAGCAAGTTCTGCTTATACTTTAAATTAATTCAGTTTACAAATTCTTATTTTCATATAAATTAAAAAATTAATTTGAGTATATCTTATGTACCAGGCACAGAAAGACATATAAAAACTTCTTATGAACATCCCTGGTCTCAAGTAACTTAGAAAGGCTTTGTGACCCAGTGGAATTGCACATCGGCTATGGGATGGGGTTTGGAGGAGGGTAGGGAAAGAACCTGAATGTTGTAATCATGGAAAAATATTCTAAATTAATTCATTAAATAAAATTTTCTAAATTAAAAAAAAAAGAAAGACATTGTGATATATTGGCAAAAACTTTGGATACTGGGCCTGAAAATCTAGATTTCCAATCTAATCTGTTGTATGAGCATAGGTTATTTACTTATCCTTTTAAAAGTCACAGTTTCCTCATCTAAAAATGGGAATGAATGTTTATACTCCAACAATACACATCATACAGTAGGCGCTTAATGAATGCTTTTTTCATTAATTGTCTGCCATATAGAATTGTAAGAAAAGTGCTTTGTAAATTTTAAAATATTTAAGTGTGTATTCAATCTGGTTGGAAAGATAAGACATAAAACATATGAAAAGTTAACTAATAATTCAAAGAGATGGATAAGTACAGAGTAATGTTGTGGAAAGCATCCCAGCCCAGGAATCAGGAGAGCTGGATTCTAGTACTCTACAATTAATTAGTTGTGTGACCTCTGATAAAGTCACCTGGTGCTTGGGGCTTTATCTGTAAAAATGAGGAGGTTTAAACAAGAGAAAATATTGTCTAAGAGATACTTCTAGGAAGGATACTTCCAACTGCCAAAATTCTATGACTCTAAGCATGGACCATAACTATATCTACGAAATAGAATATATCACACTTTTACTAATTAGAGGCAACAAGGTGGTACGAGGTGGATTGACTGAACACTGGTCTGGAGTCCGGAATACCTGAGTTCAAACAAGTCTCTGATGGTTTCTAATTGTGTGACCCTGGGCAAGTAACTTAATCTCTGCCTATCTCAGTTTTCTCAACCGTAAAATGAGGATAAAAATAGCACTCACTTCCCAGGATGCTTGTGAGAATCGAATGAGAGAATATTTGTAAAGTGCTCCATAAATGCTTTTTCTTTTCCTTCTTTGTTTCCATCTTCCACCAGCTCTGAGTTCTGGTGGAGAGGCTTAGGTTTAGATGGTCAAATCATTAGCAGGAAAAGTTAAGGAAGCTGAGCTCAGAGATTCATTAAATCTCCCCCTGGATTTTCCTATTCCTGTTATCTAAAAGAGACCGTTTTCGCCACTCATCAGAGGGAAGATCAAAGCACTCCTGAGGTAAATCAGCCCTCTATTTCTAGTCCCCAAGTAGAAGGATACATTTGTGAACAGTAGCAGTCAGCCAACTCCACAGCCTTATTCATGATGAGGAGTCAAACTGTGACTTTCAAGCAAATGAGTATATTTGAAGGACTCAGATTTCAAGCATCTCTTTCTTAAGAGCCACAGTGTTTAACAAGCATTCAGTATTACTTAAATAAGCCTCAGTTGTCTTCACTGTGAAATGATAGGGCTAGACTCAATTATCTCCAAACTTCCTTTGAGCTTCTCTAACATTCTGAAATTCTTTTTTTTCAATCCCAATTCCAACCTTTAACATTTTTTTGTTAAACTACAGCATTGGAAAATTGGTCAGAAATAATTTTCTTAAGATCCACTCTGTGATAATGTTCCCTTCTAGAATAACTGGTAGCCTTTAAGCAATCCAGCTCAAGGATTGAAATTTTAGCTGGGTAACTTATCAGAAATAGAAATCATCCAATTCCTTTTCCAAGTCTTCATCTAGCCAAGAAAATCAAGCCCCGCTCCACAGGGGAATTTAGTGTTACATAGTTGTCAGTAGAGCCAGGAATAAAGAATGAAAATTGCTGTCATTTTTCCAAGATTCTCCAGTGATCATATTAGTTTGGATAATAGCTCAGTTGTCCTTGGCTACTATCACTGAAGAAAATTCACTTGCCAGGGATCATTATTTGTGTTCTCAACATTGCCAAATAGGCCATTGTAACGGCTACCCACTGACAACATAAATGTGGGCTAACATCCTCCCACTCACTCAGAGACAAGAAGCAAGTCTGCTCCACAAAACCCACTCCTGCCCCCAAAGACAAGTGACCAAAGGATAAAGACAAACTGTTTTCAAAAGAATGGCAGAATATTAACATGAAATATTATTCCAAATATTAGTTTTAAGAGAAATGCAAGCTCAAAAATATCTAATGTTTCATCTAATATTCTCCAAAGATGACACAAGAGTAAAGTAATATTGGAGTGCATGTAAGAAAAAAGGCAGCTCTAAATTGGTACAATCATTCTGAAGACTATTTTGAGTTTACCACAACTGGACACATAGTCCAAGGAAGTTTAAGGCAGAAAAGAAAAAGGGTCCATATATCATAAACGATTTCTAAGAGCCCTTTTGTGATGGCAACAAATTTGAAATAAAATGGATGCCCATCAACTTGAAAATGGATGAAAAATTGTGGTATATGAAAGTAATAGAACATTATTGTACTGAAAGAAATAATTAATATGAGAAATTTAGAGCAATATGGGAAGATTTATATGAACTGATTCATAGTAATGTAACCGGAACCAAGAGAAAAATACACACAATGCCTACATAACATAAACCATCTAGTTCAAACTTTTTTGGATAAGAATGAAATAATATTAATGTCATATCAATATAAGGCAGCACTGAATACTGGATAAAGTGACAGCCTCATGAATGAACTTCCTTCTTACTTCTGTCTCTTGAAATTCTGAGTTTCCTTCAAGATTCAGCTCACATACCACCTTTTATTAGTTGTTGGGTTTTGGTTTTTTTTTGCTGCAGCATAGCTTCTTTTTTAAAATGTAATTATTTATTTTAATTTATTTTAATTATTTTATTTTAATAATATGTATTATTAATGTATATAATAATATATAATAATATAATTATTTTATTTCATTGTCATGCAAAACACCTCCATATTGGTCATGGTTATAAGAGCAAAGCCATACATAACCAAAATTCCAAAATAAAATAAAAAAATACACTGATGTGAAAGATGACTCCAAAAGTTCTTTCTCTGGCAATGGATAACATTTCCTGTCATAAGTCTTTCAGGGTTGTCCCAGATCATTTCATTGCTAAGAGTAGCCAAGTTTTCACAGCTAATTTGAAATGCCATCTTTTAGATGGAGTCTTCCTTTATTCTTTCAGATGCTAATGTTCCCCTCCCCTCCAAAAAAAAATTATCTAGTATTTTTTTTAACTCTAATCTTCGGTCTTAGAATTAATTCTAAGACAGAATTGTGGCTTAGAGCTAGGCAATCAAGGTTAAAGTGATTTGCCAAGGTCAAAGAGAAAGAAAGTATCTTGTGCCAAATTTGAACCCAGGTCCTTCAGAGGTCTGGCACTCTATCCACTGGGCTACTTAGCTATTCCCTCATATTTATCTTGTAAATATTTTGTATCCATTTATGTTATCTACACAATGAAACATAATTTCCTTATGGGAAGGGAATCTCACTTTTGTCTCCAAGTTCCCAAAACCTAGTAGGCACTCAATAAATATTTGTCCATTGATTCATTGACTAAAATCAAGATTTGATTCAAGTCCTACCTTTGACTTATACTCTATTTCCCCAGGCAAGAAGTTACTTAACTGGGTTGATATTATACAATACTATATTATACAATACTATACATATATAAGTATATACATATATATATATATATATATATATATATATATAATAAACCCTTATATTCTTGCTTAGAATCAATACTATGTATTGGTTCCAAGGCAGAAGAGCAGTAAGACAGGCCTAGAGATGGGAGGTCCTAGGTTCAAATATGGCCTCAGACACTTCCCAGCAGTGTGACCCTGGGCAAGACACTTGACCCCCATTGCCTAGCCCTTACCACTCTTCTGCCTTGGAGCCAATACACAGTATTGACTCCAAGACGGAAGGTAGGGGTTTAAAAAAACAAACAAAAAAAAGAGCAGTAAGAGCTAGGCAATGGGGGTTAAATGACTTGCCCAGGTTCACACAGCTAGGAAGTATCTGAGGTCAGATTTGAACCCAAGACCTCCCATCTCTGAGTCTGACTCTCAATCTACTGAGTCACCTAGCTGCCTGCCATATATTTTATATATTTCTAAGTTTCTAAACTTTTCCTGTATTGGCTGTTGGCCTTCACTTGTCATCTGCAGCTTCCACAATACTCCCCCTAAATTCCCATTTAAATTTCTATGCTGACCCACAATATGTAAAACTACAGTGGGGAGAGTTGAAATCTAAAAAGGGATAAATACTTGTGTGTGTGTGTGTGTGTGTGTGTGTGTGTGTGTGTGTGTGTGTGTATAAAGGCATATATAGACAAACATATATAATATGTATGAATATGTGTGTGAGTTTTTGAAAACTCATATAAAACTTAAAACCATGCAACAGTAATGACCAATGTTGGCTCTGGAGAAGAGATGAGAAAACATATCTCCTCTTATTACAAATTACTGGGGCAAATTATTGCATACTTCACAAATGATCACTATGCTATTTGGTTCAATTCTATAAAACAAGCATATAATAAACACTATATATAAGGCATTAAATTATATTAAATTATTTGTTAGATGATGAGGATACAAAGACAAAAAACAAAATCAAAACAGGTCCTGCCCTCAAGGAAGAATATATATATTTTCTTATATGTGTGTATGTATTCATACATGTATTCCTACATATACATGCAAAAAATACAAAACAAACACAGTAGGTTCAAACCAATTTGGGGGTTCAGATCATCATGGGATAAAAATTATAATTAATGAGGGTTCATGAAGAGGCAAATTAGAAATTAATTGAAAACTAAATAATCTAATTCTTCATAACTGTTGGGTTAAAGAACAAAATATAGAAATAATTACTGTTTTCACTAGAAGAGAATGACAAGGAGACAATATGTCAAAATGTATGGGATACAGCTAAAGCAGTAATCAGGGGAAATTTTATATCAACAAAATAGAGAAAGAGATCAGTGAATTGGGTATGCAATTAAAAAAACTAGAAAAAGAGCAAACTAAAAATCTCCAGAAAAAGACCATATAGGAAATCCTAAAAATCAAAGGAGAAATTAATAAATTGAAATTAAAAGAACTAATGAACTAATAAATAAGACTAGGAGTTGGCTCTTTAAAAAAAATAACATAATGGTTAATCTAATTTTAAAAAATAAAGAATAGAGTCAAATTATCAGTATCTAAAATAAAAGGGGGACTACACCTCTAATGAAGAGGAAATTAAGGCAATTATTAGGAGTATTTTGCCTAATTACATGACAATAAATATAACAATCTAGGTGAAATGGATGAATATTTACAAACTAATTTGTGGGGGATGGGTGGAATAAAGGAACAATTGAAGTAATCAGACACAGTTTCCTAAAAAAGGTAATGCTTGAGTTGTACCTTGAAGGGAGCCCTGGATTACAAAAGGCAAAGGTGATTTGGGGGAACATTCCAGATATAGGGTTCAGAGAATGCAAACAGACATTTTTCATATGGAATATTCTATTTGAAGAACAAAAATCAGGGCTCTTTGCCTAGAATGTTGAGTGTGTGAAAGGTAGTATTGTGTAATAAAACTGAAAAGGTAGGTTGTAGACAAATAATGAAGATTTACTTAAGATATCTGAGTTTGTATTTTAGCCTGAAAGTCCCTAAAACTTCCTGAGCAAAGGAGTGATATCATCAGGCCTGTACTTTAAGAATATCAATTTGTTTGCTGTGTGAGAGATGAATTAGAACCGCAATTAGAGTCTGGATAAAAAGAGAACAGTCTAGGCAATTAGTGAAAGGACTTAAACTAGAGTGGTTTTGATATGGTCAGAGAGGTATTTTGGATGCAGGTAACTGCCTAGAAAAGTGAGCAGGACAGGAGATAGGATAGAGAGTGAAGTCAAAAATGACTCCTAGTTAGCCTATCTGGCTTTTCTTGACTCTTTTCCTTTATTATAAAGGAGGATTCATAGGATGTGTCAGGAGGATAGATAAGGATTTATATCTGGCAATTACTGTGATGTTAAAAACATAAAGAAACCAATAAAAAATAGATTTCTATAATAAGAACTTACTTAAAATAAACAAACAAAATTGGCCTGGTTCAGGGAAACATGCTTGCTTCAGATTTTAAGTTTATCACTTTAGTTACATGAGATAATCTTTGTTTCCATATACCTGAATATCATTCAATATAATAACAAACATTTATTGAACCCCAATTGTTTGCTACACTGTGCTAGATGCTATCAATGGAAAGACTCAATGAAACAATCCCTACTCTCACAGAGCTTCTCTATGGAATATATTCTGAGCACACTAACATTGCCCTAATATGAATATTATATAGATCTGGTTTTTTAACTTGTGATAGGTGATAAATATGTCATAAAATCTAAATAATACAATTATGTTTTCTTAGTTCACCTGTGTAAAGTTGGAGGCATTCACTTCATAAGGTCAAATAACAAACCAAAATAATGACTAATATTCAGATCAATTAGTTAACCAACAATTATCTATTAAGTTCATAGGCACAACAGCATGCTATCTTCTGAGGATACAAAGGCCAAAATGTAAAAAAAAAATTAAAATTTGACAGTGTCTAATGTGAAAAAGGCTGGCACTAGAGAAAAAGTGCCAGACTGAAGAGTATATGAAATTGATCACCTCGATGGGGGGAGGGGCTCACTTCAGGAGTTGTAATTGACAATCTTCACAACTGAAAGTTGATGGCAGTTGGTGATAGTCACTAAAATTTGTTTTTTTTTTAAATAAATGGGGTCTTTTTAAATCTGGGGTGCCACCTGTTTTAAAGAAATGAAAAAAGAGGGATGTAATGTACCCCAATGAGGGGAGGCTTGGACCCTGAGGTATGGAGAGGGAGAAGAAAAGAGAGGAGAAACCCCCCTTCCCACAAAGCGAGGTTCAGGGAAGACAGTAGCTATAACGGGTTGGCTCAGAGAAAGAAGAGGGGGTTTGAAAAATTTCCCCCTTCTGCCTTCTCTCCTTAGCTAAAGCTGCTCTTCCCAATTCACTCTTGCCCCTCTTGTCCTCCCTCCACTACTCGAGACCCAAAGGTCTCCCCTAGATCCATTCACTCACACTCAGCTTGGGGAACAAATAACTTTAATGTTAACTCAATCAGGTAATACAAAAAGGAAGAATGGGAAAAGGAGGTCCCTGTCTCTAAACCCTTTCCCCTCCTTCCTTGAGTTTGGGGGGCACTCAGGCCTTGGCAGCCTGAGCCCCCTTGAGAGAAAATCAGGTTGACTCACCCCTGGGCAACAGGAGCTGAGGTAAAGTCTGCTCAGGTTTCTCTTCAGAAAGTCTCTTCAATTGGGAAGTATTGGGGGGGAAGATTTCTAGTCACCAGCAGGAAAAATGGGTAACCCTCAGGAGAAAGTCTTTATCCACTATCTTTCTTCAACGTCTCAAGCCAGAGAGAGCCTCACTGCTCTCCTCACCAGAGTCTTCTCTCCTCAGGAAATTCACTCCTGGGGCCCCTTCCCCATCGAGGTGATCAATTTCATATATTCTTCAGTCTGGCACTTTTTCTCTAGTGCCAGCCTCTATCACACTAAAAAGCAAAATGACAACAATGACAATAACAACAACAATAATAGCTTACATTTACATAGCACTTTAAGGTTTATTAAGTGCTTTAAATATTTTCATTTGTTCCTCAGGACAGCCCTGTGAAGTAGTTGCCATTATTATTTCCATTTTTCATATATGAAAATTGAGGTTCACACAACTAGAGAATATTTTAGAAAGGATTTGAACTTGGCTGTTCTTGACATCAAATGGAACACACTATCCTTCATATCACCTAATTGCTTCCATGTCTCATAATCATGAAGGTTATTTCTTTAGATTATCATAAGAAAAGGCTGAAGTGGCTTAGATTCTTGAGATCTGGGGCAGCAAAGTGAATAGAGGACCAGGCTTGGAGTCAGAGGACAGGGTTTGAATATGACCTTAGACACTCCTTAGTTGTGTGATCCTACACAAGCTATTTAACCCCACTTGCAACAATTCTGTCTTAAACTCATATTGACAGAAGGTAAGGGTTAAAAAAAAAGACTTGAGATCTAACTACCATGACTTTGGCAAAAAAAAAAATTAATAGTATATGATAATGGGAAATGTAAATACCACTAATTAAATATTCCATCATATTGTAGGGAATGTTTCATAATTTTTATAAATCATATGGCATATCTAATTGTATATGGTATAGTATTTTTACTTCAGAATAATGATTATATATATCCTTGACTTGATGATTGTCCCCTAAACAATAAAATAACTGCAAAATATTAAAAGAAAAAAAGGTACAACTATGACCTACTTATATCTCAAAGAAGAAAAACCACTAAAGGTATGCAAAAAGATTTTCTAAACATTACTTCATGAAAGGAGATGTAGAAAGAAAAAACCACAGATGAAAAAGACCAAAAAGCCTTTCACCAGCAGGGAGGAATTAGACAGAGGATGCTGCTTTCAAAAATGACTGACCAGGGGGCAGCTGGGTGGCTCAGTGGACTGAGAGCCAGGCCTAGAGGAGGGAAGTCCTAGGTTCAAAACTGGCCTCTGACACTTCCCAGCTGAGTGACCCTGGGCAAGTCACTTAACCCCCATTGCCTAGCCCTTACCACTCTTCTGCCTTGGAACCAATACACAGTATTGATTTCAAGACTGAAGGTAAGGGTGTTTGTTTTTTTTAAATGACTGACCACAGAGAAGGAACGACCTCCCCAAAGCAGCAAAGAAATAGAACTAGAATTATTCCCATGATTCCTCTCAGCAAACCACTGCATACCCTTTATTCCAGTAATACCACTACTAGGTCTGTAACCCAAAGAGATTTTTTAAAAATGGGAAATGACCTATTTGTACAAAAATATTTATAGCAGCTCTTGTTTGTGGTGGCAAAAAATTGGAAATTGAAGAAATGTCCCTCAATTAGGAAATGGCTGGACAAATTGTGGAAGTTAATGGTGATGCAATACTATTGTGCTATAAGAAATGATGACAGGATGATTTCAGAAAGAGCTGGAAAGACCTCCAGGAACTGATGCAGAGTGAGTTAAGCAGAACGGGACCATTATACACAGTAACTGTAATATTGTGGGACAATCAAATGTGATCGACTATGCTACTAATAGCAATATAATGATCCAGGAACTATTCTGTGGACTCATGAAAAAGAACACTCTCCACCTCCAGAGAAAGCACTGTTGGAGTAGGAATGCAGATGAAAACACATTATTTATCGCTTGTTTATTTGGGTATATATTTGGGGGTTTTAGTTCTATAGGTTTATTCACTTATGAAAATTAGTCATTTGGAATATTATTTGAATGATAATGCCTGTATAACACAGACTGAATTGCTTGTCAGCTTCAGGAGGGAGGAAGGAAGAAAGGAGGGAAACAATATGGATCATATGACTTTTGAAGACTTATGTGGAAAATTAATAAAAGAAAAGTTTAATAAAAGAAAAGACAAAAACATTAATGGGAAAATATATTAAAAAGTGTGTTTATTAAACTAGATCATTGAATCATTCAGTTAGTGCTATTTTGTAGCTTTCAGAGACTACAAGTTATATAAAGATTACAACGACATCCTGCTATTTGCATATGGATTCAGGGATCCTTAAAATAACCCTGAAGTACTTGATGAGAGTGAGGGAGAAATTATCTCACAGAATCATAGAATTTTAGAGTTGGAAGGAATCTTCTTGGCTAGATAGTCAGGCCCATAATATATTCAATGAGTGATCCTTCAAACTTTGTTTAAAGAACTCCAATTGTGTAAAGAATAACTAGTATATGTCCACCTCTAAAGAAAGAATTAATAAATAGAAACAAGCAAGTCATAGTTTTATATATGCATTTTTTGGTCAAATGATAACTTCACTAGTGCAGGGATGAGGGCAAAACTTTAATGTAACAAATAAACAAGTTTTCAAAAAGTAAAAAGAGAACTCCATTAAGGAGAAGTCTATAGTCTCTCAGTTCAATTCATCCCACTTTGGGATAGCTTTAACTATTATGAAATTTTTTCTTGCCATCAAAGTTGGATTTGTCTCTTTTCAACTTTCAATTATGGCTTCTAGTTCTCCCCTTTGGGACCAAATTGAACAAGTCTAATGTCTTTTTCACAGGAAAGTCTCATATAATTATAAACTGCAATCACATGCCTCAGTCTTCACTTCTCAAACTAAACATTCCAGTTCCTTTAATGTCTCCTCATAAACTTGAGACCCTTTACCATCCTGGCAATCCTTTTCTGAATGCCTCCAGCTCATCAATGTCCCTTCTAAAATATAGCACCAAGAATTGAATGCAGTACCAGAGACCTGAACTGATTAGGACAGAGCTCAAAGGAACAACTGTATACTTTCCTTTATTCTACCTAAGGTCTCACAAACTTTCTAGGCTACCATGTTAGTCTGTTAATTCTCACTAAGTGTAAACTTCATAATATCTCTGAAATCTTTTTCAGATGAATCATTGCCTAGTCATGACTCTGTCTCCCAAGATTTATGGAATTGTTCATCCCTATTGAGTTTCATCTGATTTGATTTAGATCTATGTTCTAAATTGTCAAGATCTTTTCAGATCCTACCTCTGCTATCCAGTGTATTGGCCATTTTGGTACTGTCCCTCAAAATCTAATTAGGATTCTACTATCCCCTGCCTTTATCCAAATTTCCACTGGAGAGCTCAAAAATGAGCATTGATCCATTAAAGATGACTCACAAATTGTAGGCCCACTGATTTAATCCCTTCTCCAGTGTAGGGTCCAAATTTGGGGAAGAAAAATTAGAATTTTAAATACTGCATCATTGCTTTTTAAAAATAACAAAGCTGTATTGGTTTCACAATATTATAGGTTTAAAGGGCTTTCTTAATTCAGGGTCCTATTTTATACCTGAATCATAGCATGGACACAGAACACCAGTTGGTTTAATGTTACTCAGGGTCCATTTACTTTTTAACTTGACTGCTCACACAGACTTTATGAGGGACATGCAGCCTATACACTCTTGTGCATTAAATCCATTATTAAGAAACTGGTTTTTACAAGGCAGAGCCAAATGCAGCCAGACAGGCTCTTAACTCCAGCTTTTGTCCCTTACTTGAAAATGAAATTTGGATGTTTCTTTTAGAAAAATAACTAGTGGTGACCAATCTCTGTTGCATATGCTAACTGCTCATATAAAAAACTTTCAAATAGTCTGCTTAACTGGTAGGAGTGGTAAGAAAGGAGAAGTGGAAACTCTGGAAAATAAGGCTTGAAAGAATGTTTCCCATATAGAGCCTTAATATGGACCATTTGATTTATGAACAGAGTAATCATAATGCAGACCCTACTCTGGAAAGCACATATGTAAATGATTAAAGAATGCTGGGGGTGTCTTCATGGTGGATTAATTCTGACATGTAATATAGTCATGGTAGATGCTAAACTATGTGACTATTTTTGTTATAGAATGACAATTTGTGTCTAAATGCTCCTGACTTAATGAAGGGCATTTTGACATCTTCTGCACTAAAAGATAGTACGGAATTTTTCAAAACAATCTCTTGACAAAAAAACAAAACAAAACATTTTTCTGCGATGATAGAAAAAGGATATTGTAAAAAATAGGCTTGAATACAGGACTACAATCCCCACAAGCCTTTGTTCCACTTCCCCAAGATGCTTTCTAATCTCACGGGAATTCTGAGGTGGGCCAAGATCGAGGAAGGATTTAAGCTGGTGGCAAAGGTTTTTGGCTCTCTTTTCTCTTTTTTGGACTTCCGTTTTGGAGCAGAGGCGTCTCTTCCATGATGTGAGGTTATTTTGTCTAGGCCTCTGGCCTAGGCACATGTTTCTTACTTGTATATTCTTTAATCCTTAATCCTTAATAAACCTCTAAAAAATATAATACTCCTTGCAGAGAAAAACTAATTCCTACCTGCCTCAGTCTCCCCATATTCCTAAATTTTAATCTTTACAATATGTAAAAAAAAAATGTGAGGATCACAGAAATTTCTGTAGATCTCATTAAATGGAAGAGAAATGCTATTTGTTTGCTTTCTTGTTTTTTTTTTAATTAAAAAAATATTTCTCCACAATCTAATGTGTTTACAGACCAATGTAAATTTTTATGGCTAAATTATAAGCCCCTCAGAAGTGTTTAAGGCTATGAAAGAGTTAATTAAATCAGGATGAAAAACTCCTCTAAAATAAAATAAATCTAGTCAATTCATAAAAGTAGAATAATAGGGTCATTGTTTTTACATAGCTTAGAGACTTCAAAAATGATCTCTTCTAACATTATCTTGAGAGGAGAAAAAAATTGAATACTTATGAAATTTATGAACTCCCTGTCTGTGATAGACATTGACCAAAGGTCTAAATTTCTGAAGTATTTTTCTAAAGAATGCAAAATTCTTTATGAACATCATTACTATAGGGCAATATCCATTATTAGTAATCATTAAAGCTAATTTGTTATGGTGTTTTTTATACATTATCTCATTTGCTCCTCACAATATACCTAAGAGGTAGATGCTATTAGTATCTCCATTTTATAGATGTGAAATGATGGGCTCAGAGATTAAGCAATTTATCTAGAGTCATACTAGTAGTATATGAAGCAGGATTTTAACTCAAATCTTCCTGATTCCAGTAAAACACATTATCCACTATATCTTAGTGCCTCTTGGGAATATTCAAATTGGCTCAATTTGATTTTAATGGATGGTTTAAAGATGATAAATCAAGTCTGTGAAAAAGCTGGTAATAAAATAATTCCCCTATCATCTACATACCTCCTCTATTACTAGATGGCCTCAAAGATTCCTTCCAGCCATTTTGAATTACAAACTAACTAGGAGAAATTTTCTTGAAATGTTCTAGATAGGAGAGAGAAAGATGAATCTGAAAGTGTTCTAATAGTGAGGAAACCTTTTCATTAAACTATATCAGTCATGGATCTACCACAATTCAAGAGGACAACTCTTCCATATTGTTAAATTGTTAAAAATTGACCATTAAATTTACTGATTTTAACTATATTTAACTACAAATGTTTGGTTTTTATATTTATTTAATTATACCTCCAAATTTGAAATTCCATTCAATATCTAAATTTAATACAATGTCCTTCACCTTTTTCTACTAAATGGCAAAGTGGATAAAGCACCAGGCCTGGAGTCAGAAAGACCTAAGTTAAAATCTGGCCTCAGACACTTAGTAGCTGAGAGACCCTAGGCAAGTCACTTAACCCTATTTGCCTCAGTTTCTTCATCTATAAAATGAGCTAAAGAAGGAAATGGCAAAACACTTCAGTATCTTTGCCAAGAAAAGTCCAAAAAGGATCATGAAAAGTCAGACAAGAGTAAAAGGATTACACAACAACCACCTTCTTTTACTGAGGTGTTTTAGGCAAGGCCTTTTCTTCCTTATATTGGCACTTTTTTTTAAACTTGGGCATTGCAAAGGAATGGAAAATCCAAGGGAAATCTGATTCTTTTTCTCTTTGTCCTTTTTTTAGAGTACCGCGTTTATTTTGTTTAATACAACAAAGTGTTTCATGACATGTTATTAGGCAAGGAAAATCAGTAATTCCACAAACTCCTTCCCTTGATAAGCTTGTCCTAAGTCACACAGGTTGGACAGAAATCTATGGAAATAGTCAGACTTGTTTTGTGAATTTCAAAACTATTCCACCTTAATCAGACCATTCTTTAGAAGATCTGATTTAGCTATTTCCTGATCAATAACAATAGAGATACTTGGAATAACAGAATCAGGTCTTGGAAACTACATTTCTCCTCCCTTCTTAGTTTAACAAGATTAGGAAGGTCTGCATTAAACTCAAGATTTAATTATCTGAGAAAATGGACTTCAACAGACATGTGAAAAAAAAAAAAAGGACAGACCTCTGGGCTGTCCTAAGTCAAGCTTGAGCCACCATTGGCACATGTGAGACGCAGGAAGTAAGGTAGAGAATAGCCTCTGGAGTTCTCGTGACTTCCTGTGGAGAGGGCTAGAGTTCAGTTCGATCCTGGAGCTTGAGCTTGGAGGAGCCCCACAGACAGCTGTCCTTCAGACAGGTCATGTGAGTGATAATAAGGACTGACCCCTTTCTTTGCCTTGGCTTTCCAAGGCCTTAATGCCCACTTTGGCTCAGCCCGAGTCAGAGTGGTTCTGAGTTAAAGTCCTTTCCTTCTCTCCCTCTTTCCTTCTCTCCTTCTCTCTCCCTCTAATATTTTCTTCCTCCTGTTGTAATTAAATCACCATAAAAATTTGGCAGCTGACTTGGGTATTTTATTATTTGGGATTTCCCTTGACAACCATTTAAATTTAGATTTTTTCAGTCTCAACCATAATATTCACCCTTTACAATTTGAAAGAGAAAATGTGACGAGCATCTTTCCTAAATGATAGTAAGCTAGATATTTCAGTAATGATGACCAATAGAACTCTGGCACAGAGGATTAGGGATTTTCAGCAGAGTGGAAACCATAATTTAGTACTGCCAATACCTAATTGGCACAACATGGACTAGAATGGCAGATTTGGTAGCAAACCAAATGGGCAGCCTTCCCTGAGGGATATTTCTGGCAGTTTCCAAGAGACCAATTTCTAAATTTACCATGAATATTAGATCTCCTTTTCTCATTCATAGGGAAGGAGGAGTTTAGCTTACTAATTGAAAAAATGGATCCTTATGTTAAATCCTGGACTATCACTTCTAAATATAATTTCTTTTAATTCTGAATAGACATCCTTTCTTTTCCTTATAAATTTCCCTTGTTTTGATCACAACTGCTTCTGCTATTTGATTTTAGCCAATTAACTTGAACTTTCTCATGAGAGAGCTGATAATTCTATCCCTAATTTTCTTTGGTCACAGAAATTCATCCACTAAAATGTCAAAGAGGTTATGACCTACATCAGTGGAGAGAGTCTCTACACCAAGAAAATCATAGGTCTTTGAAAGATTGAAGTTCCTGACCTGTGTAAAAGGTGATTAAAATGGTGACTGGGATTTCACTTGACCCAGTCAGAAGGGATGGTCTACTCAGGCTCAGAGAGCTCAATGGCTTCTCTCTGTGAAGGCCAGTAGGTAACTCACTCGGACTTCAGTTGTTTAAGATCTACAGATTTATTAACAAGGATAAAATGGATTGGGTATTGGGTTGAGGGCTTGGTCATTCCCTATCGCTACCAGATCTACCTTTTCCCAGCCCACTGACCTTGCAGAAGGTCTCTTCGACCCCCAACAAATGTTGGGGCTACACTCACTCCCTCACTCCCTAGATTTACCTGTTTCCTAACTTACTACCTAGGCTAAGCCCCCACAAACAGAGTCTTTGATGGAAAGCCAGAGATAGAGATGAGTCAGAGATGGGGTCAGTAGTGATTTAGTCACCCTGGCTTTGACACAGCCCACCAAGGCAACTCAGCAGTTCAGGTCACTACCAAAGCTAGATTTTTTTTTATCAATTTTGTTTCAATTGTCAGTCTTATTGGCAAATAATTGGGCAACATAATTTCTAATAATTTCCCTTATTTCTTTCTTTCTTGTAAATTCACCTTTTTCATTTTTTTAATACTGGTAGTTTGATTTTTATTCTTTTATTAAAAATCAAATGAGCTAGTGGCTTATTTATTTCAAATAACTCAGCTCCTAGTTTTATTAATTATTATTATTTTACTTTTAATTTTGTTCATTTCTTCTTTGCATTTTAAGATTTCTATTTTGACATTTCATTGGTATTTTTAATTTATTACTCTGCCCTAGTAATCTGCTTGTACTCACTATTGAAATTCAAAACTGCTAAACATTGCCTAACTTTCTAGAGTATCTTGAACTAATGTGATGATACACTAGTACACTTTAGTCCTTTTGTGCAAAATCTGGTCGTCTACATACTAAACTATGTATATAACCATTTGTATCTATGTATTCTTTTTTAATACTTTCATTGTAGGTGATGAAGTGCTAGACCCTGTGATAATGTTTTGACCACTTATTTTTTGGTTTGTTAATGCCTTATGATTCTATTTTAGGCTTTATAGAATAAGGAGGTGGTCAAAGAACAATTCCTCTACTCTGTACACTGTGCCTCTCTTTATGTATTTTATAATAACATGAAATTTTAGAGACCTCCATATTAAACTATTGACTCATTTTGACTGTGAAGTTCAGCTAGATTTTTTTTGAGAGATCTTGAGATGGTTTTCCAGTGTCTGGGACTGCAGAGGAATCACAGGAAATCACAACAGATGGCTGTATGGCTTTTCCACAGGACCAGGAGCGAGAGAGAGAGAGAGAGAGAGAGAGAGAGAGAGAGAGAGAGAGAGAGAGAGAGAGAGAGAGAGAGAGAGAGAGAGAGAGAGAGAGAGAGATCAGCTCCAGAGCCATTGCTTGCTCTCCTTGTCTCCCTCTCCTCCAGGGCTGTTAACTGTCCCAGAATCTTTCCACAGGATTCTGTTATGGGTAAAACTTGTGGTTGGACTGAATATATTTTTTTAGTTGGTCACCAGGGATTTAAATTCTAAATCCCAATGAAATACTCAAGTCAGAATGGAATTTTATGGTAGTTTATTTATAATAGAAGGAATAAATTAAGAATGAGAGAGAAGAGGAAAAAGGGAAGGATAGCTGCCCCAGTCTGGTCTGAACCCAGCAGGAGTTCAGAGGCCTCAGCCAAGGGGCCTTTGCAGAGGCTGTTGCCTCCAGAAAAAGCCAAGGAAAGGGAGTAAACCTTGCACTCACCCCATGACAGTCTAAGGGAAGCAGTCTGCAGTCTCACTCTTGAGCTCCTCCACAGTCAAGTTCTACCGCCAAACCCTCTCACAAGAAGTGACATGAAATATAAAGGCAGTTCTTTACATTACTTCCTGTGTCTCACATTTACCAGTGGTGGCTTAAATTTGGCTTTGAATGACCCAGGGGGTCAGGCAGTTGTTTCTGATTTATCACTTGCTAGCACACATGGGTCATAGACCTTCCTCCCTCACACTTAATCCTTAAGTGGGATGTATACATTCCTGGTTGCTAAAATTCTAAAGACTGAGCAGGGTGGAGAAAATCTAAAATTCATAATTCTAAGGTCTACCCTGATCTTCCTGGTTTGTTGCAATCCATCCACTGTTTCCACTCTGGTCCATTACTTCCTTCCCCGAACTCCCTTTAACACCTGAGCATTTGGCATCTTCAGTGTCCATATTTCTTCAATATACTATCCTACTGAGAAAAAAAAACAACATAGAACCACCAAAACAGTTAAAAAAGAACACTTTAATCAGAGTAAGCGTGACAGTTGTGGAAAGGAAACAAGACTGTAATAAAATATTACACAGTGCTTATATGGCCACCACACAGTCATATACATAGGCAACACCACACAGAGCCAAGCTCTGGGACTCTGGGAACATGGTTTCTTGGAAAAACATCAAGAATGGGAGTTTCCACCTAACTAGAGAATTTGGGATTGTATGAATGGAAGAACAAAGTTATATAAAGGCTTGGGAAAGAGGTTATAACCCAAGGCTAGGGTACCTGGAAGAATCCTAAATACAATAAGAAAAACTAAGAAGTCAAAGTTTTTATTACATTCATCACTCCCATCCAGTGTGCTCAATGGGTATTTGATGGTTTATTGTTCAGCCTAGGACAAGGATCAGTCCAGGGATTTCTTGAAGGCAAGTTCCTTCAGGGTTAATTTGGGATATCATAAAACAAGGTTGTTAACTTAAAAGATGTTAGCTTTGATGTCCTTCTCTCTTTTGAAGGGATACAAATTTTCCTATCCTGACTATAAGATGTTCTACCTACAAATGCTCTTCATTTCTTTGTCCCATTATGCCTCCAAGGTCCATGGGTTCAGCAGAATGATCAGAGTTGAGAGAAAAGGAGACATTTTTCCTCTAAGAGATCATCTGCAAACCACAAGTATAAGGGACAAAGCCAAAGCAGAAAAAGAACATAACTAAAAATCAGAAGGACTGAACTTAGTCCTAATTCTGTCACTAAATAGCTATTGACAGCACATGATGTTGAACAACTTACTTAAACTCTCTGGGTCTCTGAGGTTAGACTAGATGATCTCAAAGATTCCTTCCCACCATTTTGAATTACAAATAACTAGGAGAAATTTTCTTGAAACTTGCTAGATAGAAGAGAGAAAGATGAATCCAAAAGTGTTATAATGGTGAGGAAGCCTCTTCATTGAACTATATCAGTCATGGATTTACCACAATTCAAGCTGCCAACTTTTCCACACTGTTAAGTTGTTAAAAATTGACCATTAAATTTACTGATTTTAAGCATGAGTGATCCACTTCTTTAATGGTCATTTTATCTATACTCCTTTTAGAAGTTGGTATATCTGTGGTTATAATTTGCTTTATGCTAAAGCTGTGATCTTCCATTAAAGTCCTCTTCTAATTAGGATCTCATCCCAAGTTCTCTTCAGCTGAAAAGGTTAAAAGCATGAGCTTGCTGTTTCTGTTGTCTGTGGATTAGTCTAGATAAATAAGGGAGATGTACATCCCCAAGTAGACTCCAATGTTATGACTTTTTCAACCACAAAAACTTTCAAGGAAAATCTCCTAATTTATAGAGCAACTGCATCCCACCCTGCTTCAATGGAAAGAGTACCAATATGAACAAAATCACAGATTTTTGAGATACTAAAATAATCTGAAAAAAGTCTGGAAAGTTTTAAATCTCATTTTTGAACACTAAATCATACTTTAAATTCAAGATGAAAATTTTCCATTTAAAGAAATCTAATGGGGATGAGAGCTCATGAGTTATGGTTTTAGGATTTGGGTTGGGGATTTTTTCTAAATAGATACTAACTCAGAGTACCTTGAATTTATGTATAACTTTCAGGGGGATATGTTTTAAGGAGCATGGACTGCAATAAAATTCTTTAATTTAAAACATGAATACTTTTTAGAATAAATAAGCACTCATGAACCTACCTGCTTTGGGCCATGATGAGTTGGTTGCCATGTTAAGCAGAGAGAACTCATCCTCTTTTCTTTTAACTCATTATCCTTCTTTTCTGGTTTTGAAATGTAATGCTCCATGCAGCTATTGAGCATGGCCAAAATTAACTACCCAGCTCTGAAAGAAATCCAGCAGAGGTATTTTTGCTGCCATCACTTTTTATCCTCTGGCTTTCACTCTTCTTGTGCCAAGTACAGCACCAACAGGAAATTGTATCATCTTCCTTGGTCACAGCTGACTTCGATAATTTTTGTGAGGAATTGGTGCTTGCAGACTGAGTGAATCTTGTTAGGATGAAAATGACAGAGAGAGAAATGGTTTTATAGAGGTTGATCTGGAAGCATGCTAGGAACCTGATGAACAGGGGATTCAGATTTTGGAGAGAAGATTTGAAGGAACACCAACCAACTGAAGGAGCTTTTGCTTCCTGGTCCTAGAGCCAAGAGGAGAGGAGGTAGCTGATCTCTGCTGATCCTACTGTTACCAAACCTACAGTGAGGTTGAAGGGAAACTTGGACCCTCTGGGGAACACCTTTTCTCACTAGAATATATACATCAAAAAAGAGCTTTATAACATCAAGCCTGATCTAATCAAGAGTCAGTGTTGGTGTGAGGGCTGAGGCCAAGCTCAGGGTCTGGCTCAGCTGGGTTGAACTCAGTCATCAAGAGTTCATTCCTTGGAATATTCACAGCTGTGCTCTTTGTGGTGGCAAAAAAAAATTGGAAAATGAGGGGATGCCCTTCAATTGGGGAATGGCTGAATAAATTGTGGTATATGTTGGTGATGGAATACTATTTTGCTCAAAGGAATAATAAAGTGGAGGAATTCCATGGAGACTGGAACAACCTCCAGGAAGTAATGCAGAGCGAAAGGAGCAGAACCAGGAGAGCATTGTACACAGAGAAGGATATACTGTGGTACAATCACATGTAATGGACTTCTCCATTAGTGGCAATACAGTGATCCTGAACAACTTGGAGGAATCTATGAGAAAAAACACTATCCACATTCAGAGGAAAATCTGTGGGAATAGAAACAGAAGCAAAACAACTGCTTGAATGCATGAGTCGAGGGGAATACAATTGGGGATGTAGACTCTAAATGAACATGCTAGTGCAAACACCAACAACATGGAAATGGATTCTGATCAAGGACACTTGTAATACCCAGTGGAATTGCAGGTTGGCTACAGGAAGGGGCAGGGGAGGGGAGGGAGGGAAAGAATATGATTCTTGTAACCAAGGAATAATGTTCTAAATTGACTAAATAAAATTTTAAAAAAAAGAAAGAAAAAGAAAGAAATTCTCAATTCTGTCTAGTTGTTTTTGTTTTGTTTTTTTAAAGAGTTCATTCCTTGGTCATCTTAAAGAATTATTTCATCTTGTGAAACCAACATGGAGGATTAATGAGAGTCAGGTATAGGCAGTGAGGGCTTGGGGAAACTGGCCAGAGACAGGAAAGGGCTTAGGAAGCTTCAAGAAAAATGAAGAATTTCCCTTGCAGAAAATGTGGAGGGAGAGGCTAGTGAGATTTCTTAGGGTTAGGGAAACCTTGTTCCTTAATCCTCCCTTCCTAATCTTTTCATTTTATTATTAATAAATCCTTTTACCTTTATACCAACACTGCTTGGAGGGCTGATCCTGCACTGCTCCCAATAGGTAAGGCCTTACTTCACTGAGGGACACTGAGGGTTCCCAGGTACCTCCTTGTATATTATGTCAATCTAAAGCATGTCTTTAACCCTTGCCTCCTGAAAAGGATGTCGTTTGTATTTATGCCATATATTTTTCTTTCTGAAACATCTAAAAACTATTCACAACACTTTTTTTTTTGCCATCTCAATTATATCTTTAATAAAACAGATTGAGAGCTGCCATTACATACTGACATCTTGCAGACTTGGAAAGTGAGTCACAGAAAAATATCAAGCTTTTTTTTACCTGGTGACTGCAAATAGACTTTACTTTTCAATTTGTGTTTTATCCACTGACTAAAGCAATAGTTTGGGGATTTAGGTGGGGAAAAGGAACAGGGAATCTTTTTTACATTTAACTGCAGGCCTTCTTTACAATTTAAAATATTTCCCATCTAACGCCTTATTTTTTTATTTGTTCACAGCTAAAACCACAATACTGACCCATGCTCCTTTTCTTTCTTTCTTTTTTTAAAGCCCTTATCTGAGAGCAGCTAGATGATTCAAGTAAAGACCTTCTGTCTAAGAATTAATATTGTGTTTTGGTTCCAAGACAGAAGAGTAGTAAGGGATGGGGGGAGGGGGTAAATGACTAGCCCAGGGTCAAACAGCTATCTAAGGTCAGATTTGAACCCAGACTTCTTGTTTCTAGCTAGGCCTGACTCTCAATCACTGAGCCACCTACCAGCCCTCCACCCCTTGCTCCTCATTGTTCAAAATATTTTATGCATTTTTTCCAGCCAATCCCTGCTTTTCTGGGCAGGCAAATCCTTTTTTTCCCCCAATTCATCTTTATAATCTAATATCTAACACATTCCCTTCCTAGTGGACACTTAATAAAAGTTTCTTGGATTGGATTGGAATTGGGTCCATCATTTCTCATTTTTTAAAAATATCTTTTCTTTTTTTTCTTTTTTTCATTTTTTCAGGCACAATAGACCCCAAAATTCAGATTAGGAAATTGTCTTCTCTGCCCTATCTTCTTGAGGTTCTAGACCACTTTTTAGTTAAAAATTGAAATGCAGAGGAATTGTGATTTCATCAGCTTGGGAAATGCCTGTCTTCAATGCAGCCTTTGACTTAGTAGTCAGTGTTTGGGCGTTAATGGCCTCAGGCACACCAAGGTTAACCCTGGGTCACACAGTTGGTGTCCTAAGGAGGAACAGAACCCAGACCTTCAAGACTCTAAACCCAACACTAACTCCTAACATAAGGATATCTCAAAAAAAAAAACCCTGAAATACTGTTAATTATTTAATAGGTGTATACAGGGGGACAAAACACTTTCCCAGTGAGCACCCACATTTTCATAACTTTATTAAACCCTTGTTATAGTTTCCCTCTACATGAGAACTTTTAGGACAAAAGTAACAGACCTCAATAATATGCAACCAGGAAGTTGAATCCTTTGTGCCTTTCTTCATTATCCTGTTCCTTCTTAGTGTAGTAATCTCACAGGATAAGGTTAGATGCTGACACAGATTTAAATTCCTGCAGATAAATAAGGAGGGAACCAGATGAAAAAGGGATGATTGTGATCAAACCCAAATGGAAGAATGTTCAGAAAGAGGAGCTTCCTCATACTCCACTCCAAACACATGAAGAAGAAAAAAGCTTTATCAGCTAAGAATGTCATCAGAGATGGATAAAGATGAGAGAATAAAACTAGCTGTTGGGATAAAAAGTGTGTGGTTTTACTATACCCAGTGACTACAACAATATAAACACATAAAGAACAATGACAAAAATTACTCTGAACTTGTTGCAATTTTAAGGGTCAACCTTTGTTCCAGAGAAGAAATAAGAAAATGAGTCTTCCTCCTTATGTTACAAATAGCTGGAAAATTACCAATGGGGAACATGCCATAAACTGTCAGTTTTTATGTTTGATTTTGCTGAACTGTCTCCTCTCCCCCTCCCCCACTTTTTTTATTTTTACTTTTAAAATTTTTTGTTAAAAGTAGTGTGACTCGCAGGAGAAGGGGAAAGGCTATAATAGGGGATGCCTATATGTGCATATATACGTATCTGTAGAAATTACATCATATATAATATATTTAGAAAATATATGTGTGTGTGTGTGTGTTGTATATGTGTGTGTATGTGTATGTATAAGCAAAACTCAATTTTCCATCAGCAATTCTGCTTGCTTTTGACTCCAGGGAACAGGGAGCCTCACCTAGGATATGATAATCACTTCAAATCTCATCACCATGTTGATTGACTCAGTTTCCAATACTCAAAACTTTCTCAACTTCCTCAATTGTCTCTTCCAAAGACTGGAGGGCTTGGTGAGTGGAGTACTAAAACTTATCCCCAAACCTTTCTTTAGAAAGGTCTCAGATCTGAAATTTCCAGGTAACTTCATTCTCCATCAGCATTTCTACTTGGTTTCCACTCCAGAATACATCTTGCTCCAGCACGGGGCTTAAACTCTTTATAGACCTGAACTTTTTCTTATTTGTATTCATATTATTTAGTACAGTGACTGGCATAAAAAGTCCCTTAGCAAAAGTACTTTGAAATTAATTGAGGGATGTATTCAGAAATGAAGGTGTTTTTTTTTAATCAAAAAAAAATTTTTAAGATAAATTGTAACAAAAATAAGGCATATGGTTTTGTCTATAAAGAATCATACTTAATTCTGGAGTAGACTAGCTCTTCAGCTGTTTCTACTTAGCTTTCAAACCTTAAAACTATTTTCCTATTCATTAGTAACTCTACCTTAGGAAAGAATAAGAAAGAAAGGTAATTTCAAGAAGACAGTTTTAGGGCTTACTAGGAGCTTTTTTATTAGCTAGCTCACTTGCCCAGAAGAGTCAGATCATGAAAACTCAACTCCAAAGTGTGCAGATGGAAAAAAGATGAAAGGAAAATACAGACCATTTGTTATTTATTTCTGCTTTTTTTATTGTTATGATTTTATTTCCTCCTCTCAAAATGTAAATAGTTCAGATTAAGGAAGGGAATTTGTTTTTAGTTTGTGATTTATTTCTAGAAGTTTTGTGGCATCTGGTTGTCATGATGTTCATATTAAGTTTTTAATAATTTTTTTCAATTTGCTATAAAAATTTTAACATGTGTTTTTTAAAATTCTGAGCTCTAAATTCTTTGCTTTCTCTTTCTCATTCCTCCTCTTTGTGATGGCAAGCCATTTATATAAGTTATATAATTGCAATAATGCAAAGATACTAAAAATTTGTGAACAAAATTCAAAAACAGAATTATTTTCTTCTTCACTTTAGCTAGCCATCCTAACCATAAAATGACCCTTGAGGCATCTTTCATGTTAAATTCTTCTTTACATCGTTGGGTTTCTCGGGCAATAGGACTGTCAAAGAAACTTTGACAAAAAGAGAAATCCTAACATAGTATTTTAGGTAGTATGGTATTATTGGATAAAGACCTGGAACACCTACTGACCTGAGTGGTTCTAAATGAGACATAACTTTTCATTGTTATAGACCCCATATCAAGACTATAAGTTGTCAAGGTGTATTCGCTCTGTATTTTTTGAGAGACTTTCTCCCCATGGAGTCCATCAGGCTGACCCATATCCTTCTCTCTTCCTCTAATTCCATTTATTGCCGAAATGTGCTGCTCACACATTCAGTGCTTTCAGGGCTATGCTTCTTGGACATGGCCACTTGGACCACCACCTTTTGTGATTAACAGAATGTTCTTCTAGAACAGAAGAACACGTGCTGGACTACTACATGAAAAAGGGAACACTATTTAAACCTTTTTTGTATTTCCATGTTTTTCCCTTGACTGAATGAAAGAGAAGCTAAATAGCAAATTCTTTACTAGCAGTAGAAACAGGCCATCTCCCTCTCAAACCTCAACAAAGGCCATGCAATTAGATGGCATCTGGGTTGGCGGAAAGTCCACCAGAGATTATAGAATGAACCACTCGAGTCAATCCAGTGCCCAAATGGGAAATCCAAACTTAGAGATGGTAGGAGGGCTCCTGGGGAGGATGCCATTCTCTTTGGGAATGTACAAGGGATCCCTCACTGCAGAGACTCGTGGGCCAAGTCAGGGCTGAGGAACTTTAGTTAAAGATTTGGTTAGAAAACTTAGGCACCATCCAGTCTAGGTCTGGGTCATTTTGTTTTATACATACTTCTAATTACTGAACACTGGCATATTATTTCTGAATTTGTGTATTCCCTTTTCACTTGTAAATAGACATCAGTAAACACAGCCATGTGGTTTGGAATGAGTGGCAGCAGGGGGAAGAAAGGAAAGAGGGACCAGATGTCAGAACCAGGCATACAGCAGAAAAAAGGAGGAAAGGTACATAAAAATCAAATGCGTCAGATATCTAAATCCAGGGAGACAATCCAGTTCAGAGATCCATGAAAGGTCAGGAGACTCGATGCTGTGTTGTTAGAATTTTGCTCCCCAGAATTCCCTTTCCCAGCTTCCCACTTTCCTTCTCACTTTATGTCCTTTTTGTGTGTAGCTCCGCCATGGCTCTCTGTTCCAGGGAAGGCGGCTGGTGGAGTTGGGTGAGTGCCAGGCAGGAGAATTTTACACACGTGGTCATACTTGAGTTTTGTACTTTGTTCTTTTATTTCTTCTACTTCAAGTGATTATTAATAAATCTTATAAAATGTAATACTTGGAGTTATTGGATATTGATTTAAATTTTACACTGCCTTGAGTTGAAGTTCAGTAATGAATGAAATGTGCAGTAGAAATAATGTCAGATAAGAAGTCAAAAGACCTGGGTTCAAATTCTTGTTCCGTTCATTATTACTAGTGTGACCCTGGGTAAATCATTTAACTTCTCTAGGACTCAGGTCCTTATTTGTGAAATAAAGGGGCAACTAGGTGGCAAAGTAAATAGAGTGCCAGGCCTGGAGTTAGGAGGATTGATTCATTTTCCTGAGTCTAAATCTGAATTCAGACCCTTACTAACTTTGTAATCCTAGGCAAGCCATTTAACCTTGTTTGCCTCAGTTTCCTTATTTGTAAAATGAACTGGAGAAGGAAATGACAAACCATTTAGGTATCTTTGCCAAGAAAACCCCATCCAGAGGCATGCTGAGTTGGATATAACTGAAAAATGACTGAACATCAATGACAGCACAGATTACCTCTAAGGTCTCTTCAGGATCTAAATTAATGATCGTATGAGCCTAAAGCTCCCCAAATTCCTCAGCTGGCTAGGATTATAGGAGTGCTTGTCCTTCAGGGAACAGACACAGATCAGTAAGGCCCAAAGCTTAGGCCTGAACCCTTCAGAGCCCCCATACCCTAAAATAGACAAAGACCTCGTCTGGTGCACTGTAGAGAATATTAGACTTGGATTAACGACTAGATTACGTCTGATCTCCAGCCCTCTCAATTAATATGCAATTGTAGACAAGTGGCTTGACCTCTCTGAGTCTACTTCTTCATATATAAAATTGAATTAATAATATTTATAGTCACCTGGTCTCCTAGGATTTTTTTTTGGGGGGGGGATACTTTGTAAAACATAAAACATTAAATAAAAGTGAATTATGAGGATGATGAGTTCCACAGCCCTTAACATTTGAAAATGTTAATAGTGTTGCTTCTCCGCCTTTTGGCTGAGATCAAGTGTAGAAAACGTTAATATTTTATCAATCTAAATAAAAAAAAATAAAACAAGGAATCAGGGGATTGCAGAGTTATGTGACAATTCAGTTCCTAACTCAGAGTGATTTTTTTAAAGTCACTATTTATCAATGTCACAGAAGCAGTAGGGGTCTTGCTTAAAGGGACAAAGTCTACAAGAAATCTGGCCACAACAGAAGTTGTACATTTTGAGGTGAAGACGAGAGCAAGACAGATGGCCAACTGTGGCTAAAGTACACAACAAAAGGGAACTAGGGCAACGACAATGCAGGATTCAGAGAATGACTTTCCATGTGCTTTCAGCACCATATGCACTATTGGTAAAGGACAGAGCAAACCCCAGGGTCCCTGGTGTTCCACTTGTATAGGTGATCTGGGGCTGGGGCTCAATGTGTGTGTGCTCACACGCTGCTAATCCAGGGGTGAAAGGAATACTATTAACCTTTGCACTGCTCTTCCAACAGACTCCCAAAACGAGTTCATGCCCAGAAAAAAGAAGAAGGTGATTAGGAATACAAATGCCTTTGGTTGCATTTCTCTTCAACCATGTCAGCAATGGCGAACATTGTCAGAGGTAGCAGAGGCATGTCATTGCCACACAGAGCAAGCATCTAGAAAGCCGTGGGACTTGCCACAGAGTAAAATGGCGCCCTTAAAGATTCTGCCCCTGTTATTCTGCCCTCGCTGCTGTGTGAATCTCAAATGAATGGGCCTTCATTGCTTCCATGAAAGACTTTGACTGACCATAAAATTCAGCACACTTTCCCTATTTTTTTGCATCATCTTCACGCCATTGTTACTCAAAATAATGTGTTCTTTTGCTGTTGATAAATAGCTGTAAATCCCCATTAGACTGGGCTGCATTTATATTTGACAGGTTTCTTTTTCTCTGGATTTTATTGATAGTTTTGGAAGATCTGCCTCACCTTAGTTTGCCTCTTGTCCTCATAAAGACCTGCCTCTTCCTGAAAGTGATTTCTTTGCCTCTCTCTCCTCTAAACCTCTACTGACCCTCTCACCCACTTACTGCTAGGTTTTAGGGCACTGACAGATTAAAAAATGAAGGAAGGAAGGAAAAATAACTTATTAATCAATGAATAAATATTTATTATTAATAATATTTATCCTACATTATTATTATTAATATTAATAAATTAAACATTTTATTTTATTGGGGCACCTAGGTAGCTCAATGGATGGAGAACTGTCTTAGAGTCAGAAAGGCCTGAGTTCAAAGATGACCTCTGATACTTCCCATTTGTATGAACCTGAGGAAGTCAGTCTCTGTTTGCCTCAGTTTCTTTTTTTTTAAAACCCTTACCTTCCATTTTGGAGTCAATACTGTGTATTGGCTCCAAGGCAGAAGAGTGGTAAGGGCTAGGCAATGGGGGTCAAGTGACTTGCCCAGGGTCACACAACTGGGAAGTGTTTGAGGCCAGATTTGAACCTAGGACCTCAGGCTCTCAATCCACTGAGCTATCCAGCTGCCCCCTACCTCAGTTTCTTCATCTGTAAAATAAAGATAAAAATAGCACCTACCTCCCAGGATTGTTGTATGGATCCAATAAGATAAAAAATGCTTATTGACTGACTGGTTGATAAAATGGTTAACATAGTGCCTGGCACATAGTAAGTACCACATAAATGTTAGCTATAATTATTATTAAGTACCTAATAGGGGATACATAAGAAGCTCACAATGTAATGAGGGAAGACAGCATGCAAACAAACGTATACAAACAAGCTATGGGATATATAATGAACCGAGAAGCACTAAAACTAAGAGGACTTAGGAAAGGCTTCTTGTAAAAGATACAATTTTTAGTTGAGACTTAAAGGAATCCAGAGGCAGAGTTGAGAAGGAAAAGCATTCCAGACATGGGAGATAGCTGAAGATAATTCCTGGATTTGAGAGATGGATTTTCTTGTTCAGGAAGGAAGAGAGGGAAGGAGGGAGGGAGGGAGGGAGGAAAGAAAGGAAGGAGGAAATATTCATAGTGTAAAAATTAAATTATATCTCTAATAATAAAAATATTTTATTTTATGAGGTTTATTAAGAATCATTAGAAATTAAGGAATAAAGAAGACACAAAATAAAAACCACATGCCCATAGCTGGTTAGCTATTTCAGCCATCCCCCCCTTACCACCATACTTGCTGTATCATTGCAAAGGAAGAGAGACCCTGGGGGCTGTTACTGCCAGTTAAATACCAGTCGTGATCTCGCCAATGGGAAGACACAGGAGAGATTATAGGGAATTCTGGGAAATACCAAGGACTTCTGGGGAATGAAATCTAGGCTTCAAAATCTCCATTTATGCAATAGTCAAGCAAAACCAGTTCCCACATTGGTCATGAAAAAATATATCTGGATCTTGATGGACCTGATTTCATTTACATAGAGAATGCCCCATGTGAGAGTTTCTTCTACAAACACAGGTCAGCATTGAATGCAATGCAACTTAAAAAATTACCTTAGGTATTGAGAAGTTTGGAGAAGAGAATGGCAAAGCATTCCATTAGCTTTGCCAAGAAAACAATCTGGCCCACAGGATCAGGAAAAGTCAGACACCACTGAACAAGCAAAACAACACACTGAGAAGTAAAATGATCTGCCCAGGATCACCAGGTTGTGTGTGGCAGAAGTGGGGCGTGAGGTCAGGTCTCACCCGATTGTAAGGCCAGCTCTGTAGGAGCACAGACACTGCGTGCACACACACACACACACACACACACACACACACACACACACACACACACACACACACACACATTACTAGACAGGTCTTTGTGTGTGAGTTACTGAAGCCAATGAAATTCATCAGCTGGTGATCTAACCTTGGATGAAAAGCCTGTTCAAGCTTACCTGAGCTAGTCTTCCTGTGGGACACACAATCTAATCTCGGGCTTATATGCAAAGCCTCCCCAGCTTTGTGGAGAAATGCCAGAGTTATTGCTCTGCTGGCCCAAGCTTTGAGACTCCCAAATCACTGCCACACTCTGATGAGGCCTTGGAATAGGTCTTTTGTGGGTAATATGATTGTGTTCGTGTGAAATAATGTGTGTGTACCTTCTTTTAAAAATAAAAGCATTAGAATCAATATTGTGTATTGGTTCCAAGGCAGAAGGGTGGTAAGGGCTAAGCAATGAGGGTTAAGTGACTTGCCCAGGGTCACACATCTGGGAAGTGTCTGAGGTCAAATTTGAACCCAGGACTTCCTGTCTCTAGACCTGGCTCTCAACCCACAGAGCCAAAGATGTTTCAAGTCCTTCCTCTGACACATATTGACTATGTGTGATCCTGGGCCAATTGGCTTATTCTATTGTATGTAGAATATAGTTGTATATTTGTATGTAGTATATATAGTTTTGTATTATTGTATAGAGTATAGTCATATATAGTATATCTTGTATATTTTTGTATATAGCAGAGTCACATATAAAATAATATATATTAAAATGTTACATATTCTACAACATGGTACATATTACTATCAGATATCGAAGTATAAGTAATAGTACACTTTATATTCAGGGTTAATACAATATAAATATAATATAGTTTGCAATATGTTCAGGAATGTACTGATTGGATCTCTAAAAATATGTTCACACAACACACTTAAAGTTTCAACTGCACCATCAACCTTTTCTCCATCACTTTTTAAAGCCTAAATAATAATAATGCAATAAATCAAGCCTACTTTGTAGCATTAGCCAGCTTCAAAGGTGTAAATGCTCACACAGAAAAATTTAACAGTCAACTCTTGTAAGCTGGTATGATCTGGCTCTATCTAGCACATCACTGAATTTTATTCCATATATATTTTTCTAATAATAATATTTATTCATTATTACTACACAACAGTATATTAATATATACACACATATGAATTTTTGCAAGCATTTATTAAGCACCTAATATATGCCAGGCCCCATGCTAAGCACTTTACAAATATTATCTCTTTTGATACTTACAACAACCCTGAGAGTTAAGTGCTATTATTATCGCCATTTTTAAGGCAGAGGAAACCGGCAAACAGAGATTAAGTAACTTGCTCAAAGTCACACAACTAGTAAACTTGTCTCAGAGCAAATTTAAACTGAAGCCTTCTTGATTCCAGGTCCAAAGCTCTTCAATACCTGTCTCAATATCATATAATGTATTTATTATTATATAATTTACATATAAATAATACATTTTACAATATGCATATATACATTGCATATTAATATATAAAATGACTAATCAAATATTATATAGTACATATACAATATAAAATATACTACTGTGAATATATAGTTTATAATATCTACTAACATTAGCATATACAATATGTTATATAAAATATTCTATAACATACAGCATGTCCCAAAGTGCTTCAAAAGGGCAATGTTGGAGCAGCAAGGTGGCACAGTGGATGGAGTCCTGTGCCTGGAGTCAGGAAGACCCATCTTCCTGAGTTCAAATTTGGCCTCAGACTTGAGGCTTTACACTGATTGTGTAACTTTGTGCAAGTCATTTAACCCTGGTTTCCTCAGTTTCCTCATCTGTCAAATAAGCTGGAGAAGGAAATAGCAAACCACTCCAGTATCTTTGCTAATAGAACCCCAGTTGGGAGATCACAAAGAGTCAGTCTTGACTGAAAAAAAAACAAACAACTGAACAACAAAATTTTTTTAATTGAATTTGTTTGGGGGCAGCGAGGTGGCATAGTAGATAAAGCACCAGGCTTGGAGTGGAGGGGACTTAGGTTCAAAGCTGGCCTCAGACATTTTCTAGCTATGTGATGCTGAACAAGACAGTCACCTATACCTAATCAACCTGAAAAAAACACAGAACAACCAAAGCAGTGACAAAAGAACACATTTTTAATGAGAACAAAGGAGATGATGCTCTCTCTCCCTCCCTCCCTTCTCCCTTTTTCTCTCTCTCCCTTCTCCCTTCCTCTCTCTGTCTCTCTCTGTCTCTCTCTGTCTCTCTGTCTCTGTCTCTGTCTCTGTCTCTCTCTCTCTCTGTCTCTCTCTCTCTCTGTCTCTCTCTCTCTCTCTCTCTCTCTCTCTCTCTCTCTCCCTCTCCCTCTCACACACACACTCGGAAGACAAAAAGGTACTTAACACTTGATGATATCCAGGGCTCCTATCCAGGGGGCTCAGTGGGTACTTGGCCTTCTAGTGTTCAGTTGGGGACAAGTGGAAGTTTCTTGAAGTCAGGATCCCATCCCAAAGGACAAGCATAAATCTGGAGATTCACAAAACAAAATTGTCACTTTATTTTACTAGCTCTTGACTTTCTACTTTAGAGGAGATAGAAAGTAAAGGGTTTTTTTTAACTGTACTTTTTGTGAGTTATATGTGAATATAATATGCATCCTATAGTAGTATATAATAATATATTAGTCTATATTAGAACTAATGGGACACCCTGTATAAAACATACTATTATCAGGAAATGGCAAATCATCCTAGGATCTTTGCCAAGAAAATCCCAAATGGGGTCACGAAGAGTCAGACAGGACTAAAAAGGACTGAATGACAACAAAAACTCTACAATATGTATTTTGACCATATAGGTGTATATAAATGGAAAAACAAGCTTCTAGCAGTATTGGCTTGCTCCCTGCACAGTGCCTTCTTTTCTCCTTAAGCTGGCCTACTGCCCTTTTTGTTCAGCGATTGTGACTCTGACACTTCCTTTGAGGTTTTTTCCTCCTACTTCTATGGCATTAAGAACCTCTAAACCCGTTGCATGATGTGGAGAGTTGTTTAAGTTTCTCAGTACTGCCAATTTTCAGAGGAGTGGGTGGTAGAGGAGACTCCACAGAACACAGCAGCAATGGATGCAATTTTTAGGTTAGAAGCCAAAGCCTGTCATTTGATATAGCTTCAAGGGCCAAGCACTGACAGAAATGAGGCTAATGAAAGAGACAAAGGCCCTAATTCTGCTCTTTCCATCCACCACAATGGGATGCTTGTCTCTGCTGTCATAGCAAATAAATGATAAAAACCTAGCCTAGATAGGCTGCCTCAATGCAAGCATATAGATGATTTTTATTACTAGATCCATATTTTTTCAATACATAACTGTTTCCCTTAATAACTTAATGACCAAAGAGCATTGGAGAGTAATTCCTCGGCCACCCATCTACACCCTTCATTACTTCAAGAATCTATGAATTCATTAACATGAGTACTTCTCAACTAAGGAAGCTCATAAATGCTCTATGTCTTAGAGACCATTGTTTCATGAGTTTCTGGAGTCAGAAAGGTTCATTTCCTGTTGTCTATTTCCTGTTGGTGATATTCCTCAAACATTGGTCTGTACCTGAGTTCTTTTCAGCTGAATAAAACCTTCCAGAGCTATCTTTAAGCCTTCTAGAACCCAAGATCCCTTCCATCCATGATGAAGCATCAAAATCAGACTTTAGTGGAACAATGAATGAGAAAGCTTTCCTCATTTTTTAGGCAACCTGGGACCAAGGAAGTGTGGGACTCACCATGCTGATGCTGGATTTAATGTAAACAATCAATTCATCCCACTTTAGCTCAGAACATCCAAACTCAAGATATCAACCAGCTTCAGCCTTCCTGGATTCTGAGATTACAGGCATGTGGGGCCATGACCAGTTATTAAGCTAAATGTAATAAACCATAAGTGTCATTTTTTTTAATTGCCAAGAAAAGAAAAGAAGAAAATGTCAGATCAATTAAATTCAATCTAGTAGTCTAGTGAATAGAGAACTGGATAAATCACTTAATCTTTTGGGACTTTGGTTTCCTCATCAAAAATGGAAATGTTGGACTCCTTAACACCTAAACTGCCTTCCACCTCTCAGTCAACAGTTCTCTTACTTTCAAATTCCAGAACTTAAGTTAATTCTGAAATTCACCCGGACTAGAAAATTCAATATATTATACTTGTTTTTTGCTTATTGATGGTTAGGTTGTCACATAGTAATGCCTGGAATAACACACACTAGTTAGATCCTCATTGCCTCAGATCCCTTGAAATGCCTCCCCCTTCTGTTCCTCACCCCTACCCTTTGCATCTTAATTACAAGCTACAACCTAGAAAGCTTGCCCCTTGACCACTCCATCAAAGATCAAAGGCAATTTATTTCACTGGCCTGCTAGAGAGAGAATTTACAGGTTCTCTTCCTAGGAGGCCAACAGAGTGGATGGTATGTTGACCTTAAACCAATGCCTTGACTTGCCAAACTATGGCCTCTCTCTAGGATAAACTGGAAATTAAATGTGTGGTATTAAAACTAAATCTGGGCCATAAATGTTCAGAAAACTCGGTGAATTCTCTGCCTTCCAGCATTGAATTTTTAAAGTTTAAATCAAGCCACTGACTATAAGTTACATTATACAACTAATTTCAGTATCTCCTAATATCACTCTTATGCAAAAAGAGGGCAAAAAAATTAGTTTCAAATCTCAGAGGAACACTCTGCTGATTCATTTCCATTTTTAAAATCAGCCAGAAACACTAGACATTTGATCCAATAAATCAGATTTAGGGCCACAAAAGCTCTGGTCCCAGGAGAGGGGTTTTTAGGCCACATATTCCAGCTAACCTAGAAAATACCGGTTGTTGTGCTAAGTAATTCACTTTAAGGGGGGAGGGAGGGAGAGGGAGAGCAGGAGACAAGTCCTTCCATTGTATATTCAAGCAGTATTTTGTCATCACCTTCTGGTTCTATTCCATTTTCTACAACTTACTATTTAAAACACATCAAGGAAAAGTAGTACAGGCCTTCCTTGCCCCTTGCTCCCCATTCTCTTTCCTTCAGTTCAGTCAGTTGGCTTGGTTCCCTGGATGACTGAGTGAATTTACTTTATTTGCTATGGAACCACGTTAGAAAAGTCCTTCCTGAATCTTGCCTCAGAGAAGAAAGAGGTAAAGATCTGTGTGGCCTGGAATTTTCTGGGCTAACTCCCGAGTTCTTCCCAGTAATAAAACAGGCAGAATTTTCAATCTTTAAGTTACTGTGGCTGCTAAGTGACTAAGTGACCTGAAGTTTCCACATTTTATTGATGGATTTCATAAGCTTGTTGAATATTAAAATATCAAAAGCTATTATTTTTATAGGTTTTTAAAAGAAATTTTAGAAGAAATTATCTGCTGATTTATATATAGATTGATATGTTATTTAGCAACATAAATAATTTTTCCTATGGTTATTTTATTGATATGTATTCTTTTTTGTTTGTTTTTATATAACCTTCATTTCTAAATATATCTCTCCCTCAGCAAGTAATCCTTTGCAACAACAAAAAAAATGGAGAAAAGGAAAGTCCACAAAACTAACCAAATATCAGCCAAGTATGATGGTATATACAATTTTCCAAACCTATAGTCACCTATGTTGCAAAGCAGGGAGGAAGACACATTTTCTTATTTCTTTCCTAGGGCCAAACTTGATCATTATAATTGAATCATTTTTTGATGTTATCAGTTATATTGTGTTTCTGATTCTACTTAGTTTACCATATCAGTTCCTAGAAATCTTCCCATTTTTCTTCAAATCTTCACATTCATCATTTCTTACTGTACAGAAATATTCCGTTATATTTATGTGCCAGTTTATTTAAGCAGTCCTCAACTGATTTTTTTTTAAAGCTTACCTTCTGTCCTAGTAACAAGGGCTAGGAAAATGGAATAGTGATTTGTCCAGGGTCACATAACTAGCTTAATTGATTTTTTCATCCAGTTCATTCCTACCACAAAAAAGTGCTTCTAAGGTTTCTTCCACCTCTAAATCTATAAATATATGCTTTCATATATACAAATATGAATGTGAACAGTCATAATTCTCCTAATTTCATTTTGGGAAAAGAGCACTATGAGTTTTATAAACACAATCCCATTTTTGCCCAAGCCTTCAGTTTTCCTGTCGAATAACTCTATGGTACTACAAAGGGAGATGGACTCCTGAGTGGCTGAGAAAATTTTGCTCCCAAAACACTGTGTTCAGTATCCAGGAGAGAGGTGTGACTCCAGATTGTTGGAGGACTTTAAGAAAGGTGGTCAAGAAAAAAAAATAAATAAAAATTAAATAAATAAAAATTAAAAAAAAAAAGAAAGGTGGTCAAGAATAGCAATCTTCTGAATGGTATACTGGGGATAATGCCCAAATGCCCTGATTTCCAGTGCTGAGAATCATAGAGACAGCTAAAAGCAGTCTCCTCCCCTAGGATTCTGGGGGATCCTGCCTGCCCCTCACCTACTGGAATACTGGTAGTTCAGGCACAATTCTGCTCACCAAAAAGGCAGAAATCACTGTCTCTCTTGGAGAGAGAGTAAGCCAGATCCCAGATGATATATCTATCCATATGGACATTGGACATATCCCATGTGGATGTCTTCATCTCTATATTAGAAATATTTTATATGTCTAGATGGGGTGTTGCAATATCTGGGATATGGATCTAGTATGTCTCCAGTAAAGAAACATCCTACTACTTCCAAGAGCAGTACTGATAAGTTTGATTTAGGATAGGCTATTGATTAGGAACTGCTATTGATTGCTCTGATTTTGTAGTAAGAAATAGGACCAGCTATTAATAGACTTAATAATTGAGTTGCGTCAACTTTAAAATATAGGATAATTGGAAAGCTCATCATTTAGATAAAATATACTCATATAAGAAGATATTCATACTAGTCATTTAGATATAAGAACATATATATGAGTGGCTATTTGTCAAAAATACTCTTCCTCTGCCCTTTTGAAATTTGTTTGTTACAGACCAACAACAGACTAGCCAAGAGGACAGAGATTTCCTGCCTCACTGAGACTCTAGATTCTCTTTCCAAGGAGACTATCAAAACCAACTTTCAAAAAAGGATAACTACATGAGAGACTTAAGCTCTGATCCAATGGAAAGCTAGAATTATCAGAGCTCCCACTTTAGACACTCATCTATCACCCAAGTTACACTCAGAAGGGAAACTTCCAAATCACATATATTGAGATTATCCTCGTACACCCCTTGCTCGGTTTGTTTTTTTCTCTTCTAGCCCATGTTAATTGTTTTCTTTTGGTAATCCCTAGTTTTGCTCCTTTTTTTAATGAAATTATCTCAATGCTAATGCTCAGGGTCTAAGACAAAACTGGCTTTGTATGACTTCCATGACTCATATTAAAACCAAAATACTTGGAAGTCATGCTCTCTCCGTTTCTTTACAGTTTCTGGTTGGAACTGAATCTATTTACCATCATCAAATATTGGTAGTCTAGGAAGAAAATAAGAAATTTAGAATAAAAGACATTTTTCCTAAATACTCTTAAGGGGAAGATAATACTTGACTTACTATCAGCAGTTTAGCTCCCTCCCATCAAATCCTGGTTACCCAAGACACTATCTCAAATAACTAGGAAACTTCTTTAACAAAATAAACAGTAAATAGAAATTGGAGAAGGTATACTGATTAAACAATGAAATAGACCTTAGAAAATAAGTTCTTTGATGTAGGACCAAGACTTTTAAAAATCTCTGCTCAACCAAGGTGAAAGTGATGTAACTGGTAGCATTGGAAGTCAGTGCATGATAGAGCCTAGCACCTTCATAAGTCTATAGCTTCAAGGAGCTTTCCAATGGGCTGCTGAAATTCTGTTTGCTTCTCTCAAGAGCCTCTAAAATCCTGAAAAAAATCATGTGTGCCATTCACAGCATCTCAGCCTCAGAGAACTCTGTCAAATAGGAGTCATAGCCCTTACATAGAACGAAATACATCACAAGGCTATCCTTTTGCTGAAGGCCCCCTTAGGCTCAGGCTGTAGTTACA